>NC_138550.1:132222774-132232774 GCF_964273705.1 Natrix helvetica
TAAAAAACCATACAGACACTGCTATTATAGGGGCTTTAGAGAATCAATGATTCTTTGGGGGCACTTAGCTAAATAGCGCACATTATTTGCTCTTTAAGCCACCTTCCATTATTCTGCCCTCTTTGGGCATCCAATGATCCACTCCCAAACAAAGCCCACATTTAGCTTCAAGTTTATGGTAGTCAGTGAACAATTGTCAGTTCGTCTCAAAGGGGGTAAGCAGTCAGTCTCATTCCATTATTTCTCCCTTTAGACCTTGAATCCTTTGACCTGCAGCATGCATCTTGAAAAGAACTGAAAGCAGGAAGATTGGTTCCACAGGGTCCCCCCCCTTCCCCATTCTCTTAAAAGAATAATCTGTATTATAAAGAGCCTGGTAGCAGAAATATGCCTGTGATCATATGTGCAATAGAAGTCAACTCTTACTTGAGGTTCTTCGTAGACTTCAGGGTCCATGTGCAGAAGGGGAGGAAAAATTGCGAACATATCTCCTTTTCTCAAAGAGACTCCACGATTCTCTTCAAACTGGAGAATAAAATTTTCTTTGATTTTACGGATATTCATTGACGAGGAACACAGTCGCAAGGACTCATTTACAGCACTTTCTGCATTTAAACAAGAAGAAAAACAGAACAAAACAAGATCTAAAACCATTAAAAATACTGAAGATGTCTGTAACTTACAAGTTCCTATCACAGCCACTGAATTAGTTTATTAGATGTGATTATAAAAAACAAAGGTGGAGGGAAAAATAGGCCGGGGGGGGGATGGGGAGGGGAGAACCAAAGACAGGACACAAATGCATTCCTGTAGGACTAATGGAGTATTTGATTGTTTGGAATTTTTAAATATAATTATTAACTGATAGATTTGATGTGTTTAGTTAAGCTCAAGGCAATGTAGTGGATTTTGGGTGGAAAACCATTATTTGTACATCTCACTAAAATGCCACCATTATAGAGAGGGATATTTTTATGCATTTATATACATTGCAAGGGTTGCAATGCCAACTTCAAGATTCAGAGCTCTCCTCCAAAGGCCTTGTGCTGGGCTTCAATCATACATTACAATACGAAGCAGTCATATAACTATACAGTGAACTGTGAAGTTAGGATGCTGGGAATTATGGAACCCTTAGCAATATCATCATCATCATAATTTCTACTGTTGGCTGAGCAAATTCAAATTATGCGTGGCACTTTGACAAGTTAATGGGGGGAAACCCATATCCCGTGTAATGCTTTGACACAAATCCCAAACCTTTTCCAGACGGCCACCATAACCTGGAAAGCTTGGGAAGGCAAATGTCCTTGCCATCCCAGTAGCCTTCACCTTTTGCTCCTAGCATGACAGATTTTATGGCTAATTTCCGGCAATTTATCCTGGCAGTTTGAGGAGAAATTCCTTTGGGAATAATATGCATAATTTGCATAAATCATTCTGATAGCATGCATACCAGCATGCACCTCCTGTCTGGGGCTGCATCTCTCACTTAGTAATCAAAACTGACTATTTCTCCACCAGCATGGCTGGGTCCTGTAGGAGACAGCATGACTCCTTTAAGCTATCAGTGTGAAAACAAGCCTTAGCAATGCAAAAACCAGAGCACCCGTAGAATATCAGATCGAGCATAAATATTTGCTTACATGCGTTTTGCAATACCCACATTAAAATCCCCTCTTTGCCAGATCAACTTTGGTGATTCTCTGGAACCTAAAGGTTAATTTACAAGAAAGTGTAGCAACCTTAGCCTAGAAGCACTTGAAAAAGACAGTTACAATTGATTTATTCTTTTTACAAAAATTAAAAACAGTGCATGGCAAATAAAGCTGATTTGGATGCTTTTCTCAAGAGGTTTTTTTTTTCCTCGAGCGTGTATTTGTCTAAAGAAATGAGGCTGCGGTCAGTTCTGTGTGGCCAACACTGTGATTCAATGTGACGTACAGTGAGGCTGTGCATATTTTTTTGGGACTGCCTTCGTTACTATAATCAGGGAGAATCAAGTCGGCTTGTTGATGACGAAGCCAGAAAAAAACTTCTGATTCTAGAATATGGCTTCTATTGCAGATAGCCACAAGGCACAATAGATGTCAAATGGCTGCATTCTGGCAAGAGAAAACTTCCCCCAATGCAAAAGAAAGATCCAGGCTCCATTTCTTGGCTTTATGCAGCCTAGGCATAATGAAGCTGATTAGAGCAAAGTAGGCTGCAGTATGGAAATGGTAACTGACATATGTAGGGCCACTGGATACCAAAGCAACCACATCCTGGTCAGAGGCCAGCGAGGGAAGGGAATAAAGCACAAAACACACAACAACGATAAGTGAAATCATCAGGCAAAGTGTTGCTGCTGCTGAAATAGCAGGTTTCCACTTGAGTAGCACAAGCCACAAAGTCATATCGGATTGGCTGACATTTTGAAAGGAAACATGGCAGTCTGTTGACCACTATGGTATCCCAAATGACAATCGGGCAAACTTCTCTTATAGAGAATTTAATCACAGTAATGGAGCTCAGAGCACGGCTTAGCGGTCAGATCATAAATGACAAATCTATTTTACCTTCCAGTACCAGCTATGTGGGGGGGGAAAGGCTTTCGCTCTGAGCGATCTTGCTGATAATCCTTAGATGACAAAGGTAATGAGTCACATTATGATCAGCAAAGGAGGAGGGAGTTTGTGTGGGTTTGTGGCAGCCGACCATGAAAATAAACAAACAAAAAATGAAACTCTTTCCCAGTCCCTCCTTCCCTCCCCTCCCCAACAATTCTTATACGCTGGATTTAGACACTGAATGACAACTAGATGATAAAACAGCAGCCTGTACAGTACTTGTGGTTGTCATACTTCAGTAGGCATAAGCCAGCACTCCTGTAAGACCAGCTGGATAGCCTGGGAGGCCTCCCATTTTGCACCATGAGGTACCGTAAATGATCCAGCTCTGGAGAACAACATCTGTTTCTGTGCTAGTGCTGAACAAACAAGGCAATTTAAAGCAAAGCAAGAGATAACCAAGCAGCAAATGAACATGATCCTCATGTTTTCCCACTTCCTACACACATGAGATGCTGAAACTTCAACACATGAAGAGAGATTGTCAGTAAAGTTGACATATTTTCTAAGGAGGGAAAGAGAGAAAGGGGGGGAGGAAGAGGGGCCCTTCAGACTTCCCAGAGTATTATTTTTAGAGTCTTCCCACTCCCCTTTTCTCTTATATTCTCTGCTTCCAATTCATCCACAATCTTTTTTTAAAAGTCGAAGCCATTTCAATATACTTATAAATATTCAGTCTTTAAACCTAATTTGCTATACTTAGTTCACATGCCTTCAAGCATTTGTCTTCCAATTTCCACTGAATAAATGCGTACTAATGAGAAATGGAGCAAGCTGCTGAGGCAAAGCTGGCCGACTTGCGCCTGGCCCGCCACCAGCTTGTGATAGGCAGGCAAATTGAGTTAAAATGAAAAGTCTTGTCAGCTGAAATACAACACGGAGCCAAACAGCAAGCTGTCAATCATCCAGCCAAAACAAGGGACTGCAGGTAATAAAAGGTCATTGTGAATCATTAGTACATTTGGCTTTGGTAAGCAAGTTAATTTTAATTAAACATGATCTTGATCTGTTACTGTTTAATAAAAAACCCTGCTGCAAATAATGGTTTTTAATTTTTTTTAATATATATATTTTTAATTTTCAAAACACAACACATAAAATCTTCCGTATTTACATACTGTAGAAAGTGTACCAGTTGGTTACAAAAGGCTTTCATCCATCTTTTCCACAGTCATCAAGCATAGTTCATATTAACTCAAGTATTTTAACTCAGATATAGTTATACATGTTACCATAATCATACCTCCATTTTCATTTGACTATAATTGTTTAAACATCCTTCATCATAAAATATACCAAGATTTAATACATAACCACATACTGGCATTTCATTTACTATTTCTAAAATCCTCCAATAATACTGAATCCTTATGTCCTATTCTAGCTAAATATCCATAATATTTAATAACAAAATTTTCTAATCCTCCTTTCCAAATCACTGTTTACAATTTACGTCCAGTTTCCTTATGTTGTACCCATACCTATATATACATTGTTATCATTGTCCATCCTTTATTTGACTATATCCTGAATTATAACATTCCCCCCCCTAATAATCAAGAGTTAGCTGAATCTAACTTAATTCTTTTTAATTAACCTTTATATATAATCCAAAAGGATTTCTAATCTTCCGTTCATGGGTACCTTTCAATATTCATATCCAATCATTACTTATCATAACACTACACATTGTATACATTATTATCATTATCAATTATTTATTTAACTATATCTATTGTCACTAAATTTCACTAAGTTTAACTAGTTTTAAATTCTACTCTTCCATCTATCAGCCTGTATCTTTCCAGTAGCAAAACAGTCTCATGTCTTCCGCCATTTGTGGTGTTAATCTTCTAATCATCTCCTTAATCAAATTTGTATGGACTCTTCTTAGCAACTCCTTGCTTATAAAGTTTCTCATGTAATTTCGATGCCCTTCTTCTGTTTCCTTTACCAGCTTATCTTTGATTGTCGGTAGTGTTATCAATGATGTTACTAATAAAATTTCTCTCTTTAAATCCATAAATGCTTTTATTTTTTCTTCTTCTGTATCTTGCCATCTGGAGTAGAGTTCCCCTCCATTTAATTCCTCTTTCAATATTCCACTCTTTCCATTTTCAGAGACAAACCAATCACCATAAATATCAGCAAATTTAATTTCTTTATAGTCATTTTCCTCTTCGATTTTTAGGATTCTAACCACCACTTTTTCCACTTGATAAACATCTCCAACTTCTTCATTGTATTTTACTGTTAGATACTCTAAGTCTTCCAAGTTCTTTTCTATCCTCTCAAATGTGTTTGATAATTTCTGTATTTCTAAGAATATCTTTTGCAGACTTAAAGTTTCTTTCTGCTGTTGAAATTGTGCCATTATCTCAAGCTAACAAACACTGCTCCTCTAGCTTGGAAGTTTTTAACAAGATTAAGCATAGATTTACAATAAAGTTTTATTTTCACTTTTCTCTGGTTAAAGATATACTTCAAAGGGACATCTGTATGCTTTTCTTCTTATCACTCTCTATAAACAAACAATGAGACCTTGGAGTGCCAAGCCAGGATAATCAGTGAGAAAAGTAAGAGTGTTTCGTTTCCAATACACAAACCTCCAGCCTCCAAGTAGCAGTGTTATTGTTGCAATTTTAATAATAATAATAAAATTTTCTTTGTTTCTTTGCATCTTTTTTGTATTTCAAGTTAAAAAAAAGTTCGATTCTTGAATGAGTTAGAAGAACATCCACAGTAATGAAAGAGGAGAATTTTAGTCCATAGGTTACAAAGAGTAATAAAAGAAAAATAGAAGAAAACTTAATCCATTCGTTTTAAAAGGCTTGCATAAATTCTATCCATGAACATAGCATTTAAAAAGTAAGATAACCCACTGTCCAAAACCATTCCAAACTCAATTCCGCTGTTTATTTCTTCTGTTCTCCAATTTAAATTAATTTTAAGTTTTTTATAGGCAGTCCTTTTTAATATGGTAAAAATTCCTCACAAACTGGAAACACTTTCTCTTTCTGTATCCTTCCGTTTTGGAGCGGCCCCGATTTCATCAGCCTAATGGTTGGATTTTTTGCCACCGGCTTGAAGAACTCTTGGATCGATCAGGGACTTTGCGATGTCCCTGAGATCAACAAGATGTATTCTTCCTATTCACCGTCTCTGCGGGACGGTTTAGGTCCGATTGGACCACCCAGCAGCAAAGTATCGGCTGCGGTCTCGGAGCATCGAGACCGCAGGTCTGCATTGTCGTGACGTTGGCTCCTCCTCCGGTTTTTTAAATTTTTATATTAAGCAGGTAATAGGAACTCTGTAAGTGTCAAGAGTATAAGAAAGAAAAATAGTTGTAAATAAAAATGTATACAAATATTTTGGATACATCTACTCTTTTCAGAGCACTATGATTATATAAAAGAATTATGAAACGCAACACACCTATAGTTTGCAGAATGACTGAACAGAATTAAATTAATCACAGGACACAAAGATAAAATATCTACTTTCTCCCACTTCATTCAGTCTTAAAACAGTGATTTTTAACATGCTTACTGTATCTTTCAAGATAGTTTGTATCCTGATTAATTTTAGTTTTTCTATCTGCTAGTGAAAAACATCCCATACAATGTTAGGACATTAGGATACAAACTCTCTTTAGTGTAAATTACTGATATTCAGGACAGCTTAGCCATTCAAAATAAAATCTTGTCTTGGGCATGATCTTCACCACACAGGCAACAACAACAACAAGTCACTCAATGCTTCCTTCTGTGCCAGAGACAGAGAATCTGGACCCTTTTGAAAAACAAAGCAGAAGTTCAGGACAAAAAAAGCCAGAGGTTTTATGACCAGGTAAGGTAAGGAAAGAGAAAAAGCTAAGAATCTCCTGATTATAGCTGGCAATTCAAGGAAGGAATGCGTTTTAGATAACAAATTGGCACATATTTGTCCAAGAGTCACTGACTAAAAAGAAAAGGAAAACAGTGCCCTGTTTATTTTATTTTTTCGTTATTTTTAAGACCACTTTATTGCATCTGGAACTTATCATCTTTCCACAAGCCCAATCTTTATATTTTATGCAGACTAGCCCCTCTTTATATTTCAGTTGCTTCTCTATGAGTAGAATGGATCACTTTGGAATTTTGTTCACAGCTTGTTGCTGTCCTATATATTTTTCTATTAGATGTTTTCAGATGTTGCTTGATTTTGAATACTTTGCTAATTGTATTTCCTTTGTTAATGAAGAACCATGTGACTAATTAAAGTTAAAAAGGAACTTGTACAATTTTTTTTCCTACTTCCCTTTTAAATAAAGTGGTTTTTCTTTTGTTTTATCTTTCTTTCTGCCAAAGACAAAAGGGTCAGATTCCCTTAGACACAAGACTCAATGCTACAGAGGCAGGAAGTGGCCCGAAATTTCCTTCCTAAGGCAGGAGGAAGATTTAGGATGTAAATACCCAGTATGTACACTATGCGTATGTATTATGTGTATCAATGAATGTGCCTACTATATTACATTTAAGATACTGGACGAGAGATGGCTACAATCTGTGGTATGTGGAGATCTATGATATCTGTATGATATCTCTGGGAAAGTGTGCATGTGTGTATTCTCTACCAGCAGCTGGTGCTCCTTTCAACTTAGTCCAACTTAGTTAAGAAGGGCAACTGATAGTTTATTGATATGTAGGGCTATCAGATATATGACAAGGCAAAAGGAGGACATGGTTGGAAAAGGGACAAATGGGACAGGGGGAAAGGAGAGCACACTAACTGTTTTTCTTGGCATCTGCAAGAAGAAATACAATAAAACAGTGCAAAGGAAATGTACTTAGGCCTACATGTATATGAAATTACTTTCTTCAGCAACAGAAAAACTTTTTTTGATCAATTTTTTCCAGCATATCTTTATTTTCAAGAACATATGCTACCAATGCACTTCTCAAATTTCATCAAAGAAATGTATCACTAGTATTGTGATCTATGGATTTGTAGACTTGAAGAGAGGGATCGAAGCTAATTTCTGGAATCAGGAAATAAATAATGTAAATCTAGGCTGCCAAGTTTGTAAAGAGATAATGAGGAAAGAAAGAAGCAAATGATACACAAGGTCACAATACAAGAAAGACTGAATGATTATTATTGTGAACAGTCTAGTTTTTTAAAAAAACAAACCACCAAGATACCAGTTTCCAAAGTGATGCAAATGATGCTGTTTCTGCCCTGTTGAAGTGCCTGGAAGATGTAGAGGACGGATAGGGGGCAAGAGGTTTTGGCTGAACCCTGGCAAGACCACATAGCTTTGGGTGCATGGAACTTCAAGATACAGGATTTAAACTTAGTTATGGATGGGATTGCACTACCCCTGACAGATCTGGTTTGCAACTTGGGGTTTCTCCTGCACTCGGGACTTGAAGAGGAGGTTGCAGTCACACTTAGGACAGCCTTTGCACAGTTGGGACATTTCTTGGATCAGGAGTTTCTGAACTTGGAGAATATTCAGAAACTTCAGCTGGCACAAGTGCAATGGCGAGGGCAGTTCTTTGGCTCCCCAAACTGATCCATATTACACCACTGCTCCACACGCTGTACCGGTTGCTGTTTTGCTTCCAGGTGAAATTCAAGGTGCTGGTTATTGCCTTTAAAGCCCTGCATAGCATGGCCTTGAAGACCAGACAAGAAATAATGGATGGAAACTGATCAAAGAGTGATTCAATCTAGAAATAAGGGAAAATTTTCTGACACAGAGAACAATCAACTAATGGAACAGCTTGCCAGACGTTGTGGGTGCTTCATCACTGGAGGCTTGCAAGAAGAGACTAGACAGCCATCTTTCAGAAATTGTCTCTGCTTGAGCAAAGAGTTGGACTAGATAATCTACAAAGTTCCTTCCAACTCTGTTATTCTGTTCTGTTCTATTCTATTCTATTCTGTTCTATTCTATTCTATTCCATTCCATCCCATCCCATCCCATCCCAACCCTATCTCTATCCATATCCCTATCCTATTCATTAAGTAATCATCACACTCTAATGAAACTGGCTCACCCCACCCGCACTGGCAAAGGAGGCATGCTGCAGACCCCATCAGTCAAGAAATTCCACATTGCGAGGTCCAAGAGACGAGTCTTTTCCGCATCACTCCTGTTCTTTGGAACATTTTGCCCCTGAGGTGAGATTGGCTCCTATCCTTTTGATCTTCCATAAGGACCTAAAGACCAGATGGCTTGGGCTCCAAAGGGTGTGTGACATAACACTGGGAGTGGTTTATGAATTAAGAGGCAATCCCACTTCCCCTGCCCCTATGCATCCTGCTCTCTCCCCATCTTTTAACTATAATTTTTATCTTTGATTGTAGCTTCATTTTTATCATTTTAGAAATATTTATTTTTATGGTTTTAATACTTTACTTTTTACTTTTATTTAATTTATAAACTGCGCCCTCTCCCAGAAAGGACTCGGGGCGGTTTTAGTATTGTAAGCTGTGTAGCGTGACTTTAACAAGATGGGTGGTAAATAAATTAGAAAGAAAGAATTATTATTTGACTTTATTTTTACTTTAAGGCTGTACCTGCCACACAGATGATATGAGGACATGAAGGAGAAAAAATCATCCTTTGCTGCATAAATCTTTATCTGGTAATCTTTAAAATATGTAATTAATTTAGAACAAAATATATTGTCTAAGATTATTGACACAAACCCTTACAAAAGTGAAAACACTTTCACATCTCTCAACTCAGGTTCTTCTTTCACCATGTGAGATCTCTAATGATGCAATAATTTATTTAAAGCAAGAAGCATCAGAAAAGTAGTTTGTTTTGCATACACAAGGTTTCAATTTCAGTCCTTGAAACAGAATAGTTGAAAAAGTAGTTGAAAATGAGCAGGTTAGAATATTTTGGAATTTCAAAATACAAATAGGTAAAGTGTTGGCGCATAACAAGCCAGATATAATTGTAGTTGAAAGGAAGAAAGTGTGAATAATTGATGTAGCATTACCAGGGATTAGCAAAATAGAAGGGAAACAATGGCAAAAGATCACAAAGTAACAAGATCTGAACATTCAAACAAGAAGATTATGGCATAAACCAGCCATAAACAGTGCTTTTTGGCACATTGGGCGCCATACGAAGAAATCATGGACCACACTCAGAAAATCTGCACATTGAAAAATATTTCCATCTGTCAATTTAAAAAAGGCCACTGCCTGGGTCTGCTCATATACTATGCCTATATATTACAACATCCTAGATATTTGAGAGGAATTTGCTGCATAGGAAGGCCACTACTAGCTAAAGAACTAGCAGCTGTGATTTCATATTGTAGTAAGCAGCTAATAATAACTCATTAAATTGATATGCCATACAATTCCTGAGTGACTCAGGTAAG
>NC_138550.1:132237774-132517774 GCF_964273705.1 Natrix helvetica
AATATTTCTCCCACAACACCAGCTATGAAATTCACCTTCAACTGAAAAGTTGTAAATATATAGTAGTAAATATAAACAAAGTGCTACTAGCTTTCTTCTTGTGATCCCAACTGAATACAATTGTTAACAGCTTTGAGGCCTGATAATGTGTTTATCTCACTATTCAGGAAAAAACAACAGAAACAAAAATAGATAAAGAAAACCTTCCGACTTGCTTTGCTGCTAGACAAAAGTCACATTACACTCTATAAAGAAAGGTCTTAGCTTTCTTTTCTAAAAATCCAGCTTGCCTTTACTTTGTATTGTAAATATTATCATAAGGTAATCATACATCTAAGAAGTTTAACCAAAAATATTAGCTTAGTGAAAGAAGAAATCTGAACAATACACAGTTTTCATTTCTAATTCACTGAATCTGTACCCAAAGTGCTCATTTAGAAATTTTCCCAACACCAAGCAGTGATCTTGCTCAGTGCCATAGGGAATTCGGGTAGAGAGAAAAAGTTCCCTGAGGATGGACTCCAGCACGAGTCCGAAAGCTCGGAAGACTAAACCTCCAGTCCTGGTGATCAACCCAAATTGGATCCTGCAATGTATATTTGCCTTCATTCATTATAGGGAATACTCAGAAACCATAGGTTATTTCTATATAACAGACTTGAATATAGGTGATTTCATTATGAAACTCATGCATTTTCAAATGGTTGCTTTCCTCTTGGGAGACAGCAACAATCATTTTCAAGTCTGCCACATCTTATTAAGAGCATCAAGCTACAGTGGATATTTTAAAGCTTCTATACAGTTTTTTAATTACTCAAACTCATAGTTTTATAGCTCTTTAAATAATGAGGCAGAAAATTAGAAGCAATTCAAAACTAGACACTTTCCCAATGTCTGGAATAACTTAAAATCGTTCCTTGCAATTCCTCCGAGATAGGAAGATTTTTTAATTACAGAATTTCTTCTTTCTTAAAAATTATGATTGGAATGTGGAGGTGATTGCTTTCTCTGGCATTTTGCTTTGGACCCCATGATTAATTCACAAGCAGATGTCACTTAAAAAGAAGAAGAAGAAATAAAGTTGTCCAATTATGAAAAAGGTTATAAAGCATTCCAAAATTAAGAAATGATCTCCAAAAATCATTAAGAAACAGGAACTGTAGAGCCTGCAGTCACCTATTTATTTATTAAATTTTGTATCACCCAACCCTTTAAAAACGGGAAGCTCTAAATTCTATTTGATAATATTCAATATTATTAAATCTTTAGGTTGTGTGTTTTAAGGACTGCAACAGAACAATTTTGTGAATGTTTAGTTAGGAGACAATAGATTGAATTTTTCTGTCAATAAATGTTTATATAATTAATAAATAATTCTATTTATTATTATTTTTTTAAAAAAAGCACATCTACTGCGTGCATGGAATACCTCGAAGAATTATCTCAGACAGACGGGTCCAGTTTATGAGTTCTGGAGGGAGTTCCTGGGGTCCATTGAGTCATCCTAGGGTCTTAGCTTTGACCACCAATTGGGAGGAGGGGGGAGAGACTGAACGCCATGGTGGAGCAGTACCTGAGGTATTATGTGAACTATCAGCAGTCCAGTTGGGCAGATCTCCTGTCTTTTGCTGAGGTTCTGTATAATAATGCTGTTCACAGTAGCATGGGACTAATGCCGTTCAAAGTAGTGAGCGGCATGGACTTTGTTCCAATGCCTGAGTATCAAAGCGATCCCCTCTCCTCAGTCAGCTTGACTGATTGGATGTCATTGCTGAAAGCAACCTGGGAGAATGTCAAAAAAGCGCTAGCTAAAGTGGTGCAGACCTATAAGAAACAGGCAGATAAACACTGAGCTCCGCAATGGCCATTCCAGGTGGGAGAGAAGGTCTCTGCAAAATATTTCCTCACCGTGGTAACTTATAACAACATGCCAATGCTTTATGAGTTGACATATAGAATGCATTATTGGAATTATTATTGTTATAAATCAGATTTGTTATGTTGAGAAATATACGCACACAGAAATTGGTGGGTGCCATTCATTAATGCTATTAATTCTATTTCATTTGGAGCTATTACATACACATTTAAAAAAAAATCTAAAAATTACTAAAATACTTGTAGTGCCTACTTGATAAGCAAGATGGAATCCATTATCATTGTCCTATATTAAGTACAACCAGAGACATTTTGAGATGTGCGAGAGAGAATGACCGTTGGCTTACCTGAATGGTCGTTCTCTAGGCGTTGCGGGAGTGTCCAAGCATGGGGTTAACTTCAGCTTGCTGCCCAAGGACTGAGTTCAAGATTCTTGTAGCTCCGCCTCTTGCTCCCCTCAGAGGCTCAGTTTTAAAAAATGAAGATAAGTCCAAGTGACCTGCATATGGAGATGATCCATGTCTCCAATGATGGAAGGGACCCCGCGGCACCTTCAGGGTGGGGTTGGACAATCCCGCAGCGCCTAGAGAATGACCATTCAGGTAAGCCAACGGTCATTCTCCTAGGTGCTGCTTGGAGTGTCCAAGCACGGGACATGCCAAAGCTATGCCATCCCAGGGAGGGAAGAAGAATTGTCCAATGCCGCAGGGGTCGCGACGACACTCTGTAGAACTCTTCTTCCAAATGCTGCCTCAGTCGAGGAAAACAGGTCAGTCTGTAATTCTTTACGAATGGAGACAGGCTCGATCACGTAGCGGCTTAACATATCTCTTCAATGGGTGCTTGTGTGGCCCATGCAGCCGAAGTTGCGGCGCTCCTCGTTGAATGAGCTGTAACGCAATGAGGGGCCGGTTTACCTTGTTGTTCGTAGGCCAGCTGGATACACGCCCTTATCCAGCATCCTATGGTAGAAGAGGTGACCTTCTTGCCTATGGAAGCGGGTTGGAAAGACACAAAGAACACTTCCAACTTTCGGAAGCGGGCCGTACGTTTCATGTAGATACGGACTGCCAAGTTTATGCCACCCATGCTCCCTAGAGTGTCTGGGGCACGGGCAAAAGTCCAGGAGAACCACTTCTTGTGATCTGTGGAAAACGCTGTTGACCTTTGGCATAAAGGTCGGGTCCAGCCTGAGGACGACTCTATTGGAGTGTAGGATGCAAAGGTCGTCTCTGACCAAGAGGACGGCCATCTCGGAGATTCTATGCACTGAGGTGATGGCAATAAGAAAAGACGTCTTTAGAGTCAGGTGATGCAACCCCACCGTTCGAAGTGGCTCGAAGGGAGCTGCGGACAGAGAGCGTAACACAACAGACAAGTCCCAAGTCGGATACCTGTGAACTGTGGGAGGACAGAGGTTGGTGGCTCCTTTAAGGAAGCTACGCACCTGTGGATGTCTGCTTAGTGGCAACTGAGAGTCCGTGGACAGGATGGTGGCCAAGGTAGCTGTCTGTCACCTAAGAGTGTTGGGCGCCAGGCCCTTGTCCAAGCCCTCCTGCAAAAAATCCAGTATCTGAGGGATGGTGGCAGAAGAGGCAATGACCTGATGCTGCAGACACCAGCGTGAGAAGGACGACCAAGTTGCCTCTAGATCCTGACCATGGAGGGACATCTGGACGCCTGAATGGTATGGATGGCCTTGTCAGAGAAAGCGCTGAGCCTCAGGATGTCCCCCTCAAGTGCCACACAGCTAGTTGCAGCCACTGAGGCTCCAGATGTTGAACAGCCCCCTGGCTGAGGGAGATCTGCTCCTGAGGTATGCGCCAGTGCTGGGTCACTGACAGGCTGACAAGGTCGGCGAACCAGGATCTCCTTGGCCAGTAGGAGCCACAAGCAACACCTCCGCCCTCTCTGCCAGAATTTTCCTGATGACCAGAGGGATTAGAGGAAGAGGCAGGAAGGCGTACAGCAGACCAGGGGGCGTACAGCAGACCAGGGGGCCAGCGAGACCGAAGAGCATCTGTGCCTTCTGCCCCAGGACTCTGGAACCTGGTGAAGTACCACGGAAGCTGCGCATTGGCCGGGGTAGCGAAGAGGTCGACTCTCGGGAAACCGAACCTCTGCGACAGCTGACGGAACAGCGCTGGGTGGAGGCGCCACTCTGAGCTCTGGATGGTGGTTCTGCTCAGCCAGTCTGCTGTCATGTTGTCCTCCCCTGATATGTGGTCCGCCCATAGCGATGCTAGGTGCCTCTCCGCCCAACGGTCCAGAGCTTCCGCCTCTGTCATTAGGGCTAGAGATCGTGTGCCACCCTGATGGTTGATGTACGCCTTTGTAGCGATGTGGTTGGTCAGAATCAGCACATCGTGGCCTCTGACTTGATGTAGGAAGTGGCGTAAGGCTAGTCTGGCGGCCCGGAGCTCCAGCCAGTTTATGTTGTGGGTGAATTCCGCTTGAGACAAGCTGCCCTGGACAACCAGATCCTGAAGAGGCTGGCGTCCGTTGTTATGACTAGGCGCTCCGGTTCTTTGAAGTGACAACCTTTCAGAAGAGCGACCGTCTGCCACCACCTGAGAGAGCGTAGTACCTTGGGGGGAAGGCGCATCAATCTCCTGAAGTTGCTGGCCTTGCATCTCTGGAGTGGCAGCAGGAACCACTGGAGTTCTTGCGTATGCAGACGTGCCCACGGAACCACTGAGATGCATGACACCAGTTTCCCCAGCAGTTGGGAGAGGGAGACGACCGACGCTGAGCCAGCTGAGCGGATGTTCCTCACAAGAGACCTGATACTGTCCACTCTCTCCTGTGTGAGGGAAACCTTGCAGGCCTCGGAGTTGATCACCGTGCCGAGGTGTTGGATTCTGCAGGTTGGGATCAGGTGGCTCTTGGCGAGGTTGACCGAGAACCTGTGGAGTTGCAGGACTTGGATGGTGATGTCCAGATCCCTCTGGGCCCGCCCCTTGGACGACGAGTGGATGAGTAGGTCATCCAGGTAGCATTCCAGTCTTACTGGGAGAGATCGGAGATACGCTGCGATGGCGGCTAGCAGCTTGGTGAAGGTGCATGGGGCTGACAAGTCAGAACGGAAGGGCTCTGTACTGGAAGTTTTGGTTGGCAAACTGGAACCTCAGGAACTTGCGATGTGCTGGATGGATTGGAACATGCAGGTACGCCTCCTTCAGATCTATAGATGCCAATAGGTCGCCCTGCCTGACGCAGCCCAGAATGGTTTGGAGGGACTGCGTCTTGAAGCGCTTGTATACACCAGATGCATATTGAATCTCTTGAGGTCCAGTATTGCCCTCACTCCCCCAGATGATTTGGGGACCAGAAACAGGATGGAGTAAAAGCCCTTTCCCTCCTGTCCCTTGGGCACCTTCTTTATAGCCGCTATCTCTAGTAAATGCTCTATCTCCGCCCTCATGAGCTGGAATTTGTGGGCCGATTTGGGAGTGGGGCAACGGACAAAGGTCCTTGGGGGAAGGAGAGGAAATCCAGGGTCAACCCGTGACGGACTGTGTTCAGAATCCAAGTGTCCGTCGTGGTCTCCTTCCAATGGGTGGCATGGAGTTGGAGACGTCCGCCTATGGGAGGGTCCCAGGGATGGTCACTTCAGCTTCCGAAAGGAGCGGTTGGAGTACCGCCCACGGAATGGTCTACGGTTGACCTGTTGTCTGTTCTTTTCCCTATAGGAGGATTTATCCTGGGGACGATCTTGGGGTTGGGCATAAGGCTGGCTGGGGCCCCCGGAGGAGGTGGAAGGCTCCGTGCTTTGAAAGGAGTTTCTATGAAAGGACTGCCCCTACGGTCCGGTTTCTTTGTGACCGCCAGCAAGACCTTACGTTATCCTTGGACTCAATTAGAAAGGGGTCCAAGGCCTCCCCAAACAGCTTACCCCCCTTGAAGGGAGCGGAAGCAAGCTTCCACTTTGCCTTCACTGCCTGCCAGTGACGGAGCCACAGCAGACGGTGCAAAGTTACATTAGAGGCCAGGGCTCTGGAGGAGAATTTAGTGGCACTGAGAGAGGCGTCAGCTGAGTACTCAATGGCCACTATTATCTTATTGATATCCTGCCTCGTCCTGGTATTCCCCACCCGGAGGCCGGACAACAGCTTGTGGAGCCAGAAGAGCGCCGTCCTGCTGAAGTACAAAGAGGATGAAGAGGCCCTCATGGCCCACGCAGTGGTCAGGTGAGTCTTGTGGGAAGCTGACTCCACCCTCTTGTCCTCTGCCTTTAGGCCTTCCAGTAAATCAGCTGGAAGGGCATAGTTAGAGGTGAGGGAGACAATGGGGTCATCCACCTGAGGAAGTTTAAATAGTTCCTCCAGGGGACCTTCCATAGTGTAGAGCTTCTTATCTGTCCCACTGGGGTTGGCCATGGAGCCCGGTTGGGCCCATTGGCGCTGAATGATATCCAGGAAAAATTGTGGAGCTGGAACCAGATCCGGGGCAGGGAAACTTCCTTAATTAGTTCCGCGCCTGGATCCTGAGGCCCAATAGCCTCTTTGGCCCCCTGATCAGAGGGGGGGTTTATCTGCCGGAGCTGGGAGGCCCATTTGGTAAGCGGCCTGGGCTTTGGTAAGAATAGCCCTAACGGAGGGCTTAAAGAGGCCTGTGGTAGCTGGTGGCTCGGGTGCGGGGTTTTCGTCCTCTGAGAGGTCTGGAGCATCCTGCTCCGCTTCCTCTCCGTCGGATACCTCATTGATGCCAGTGGGGGTCAGAGAGGCTTCTCTAATTGGAGGCTCCTGACACCTTGCAGGCCTACCCTTGCTGGGATTTGCAGTGGCAATAGGTAATTTAGAGGCCAACTGCTGCATGCCATCTGAAATGCCCTGTGAGATAGCACGCGCCACCACATCTTGCATGGCTTTTGACAATTGTGGTTCCTGCATCTGAGGTGGGTCTGGGTCGTCCACAGAGTGGGCCAGAGACCCCTCCCCTGCGAAGGAGTCTGCCTCATCAAGGGAGTCCTCAGCCAGGGAGTGGCTGGGGGGAGCCAAGGGAAGCCCTGGACGGGTTGGGTGAGAACCCAAAATCCTCCTCCTCCTGTAGAGAAGGGGATTCCCCTCGCTGGGGGGTGGGTAGAGAAGGACCTGTCCCCTCCTCCCTGGGAGTGGGTGCTATAGGCTGCTGTTGCTGCGCTGACTGGGCCCTCTGGAACTGCTTCTCAAGGGCCTTTTGGTGTCTTTCAGCCATTTTTTTCCTCAGCCTTAGAGGGCTTCCTAACTCTAGGGCGTTTGCCTTTAGCTGGACACCCCACCCCATCACCTTTGGCAGCAGGGTCGGGCCTGCTGCACTTACTGACTGTGGGACCAGCCTGATGCTCCACTTGCTTCTTCATATATGCTGGCTGAAGAGCTGTGATGGCTGGCAGGAGTACTGCGAAGGAGGCTGTGGCCTGCTGCGCTTGGAAAGTCCTTCGGTGGAGGAACGCTGCCATACAAGGCCTGCAGGAGCCGAATGCAAGTGGGGTAAATGGCACCAGTTGAGGGAGACCGGGCGCCTGCAAATCTGTGCTGTCAGGGCAAGGGCGAATGGTCTGACAATGACCAAAAGAACCCCTGCAGCCGCTTGGGAGGTCCGGAAGGGAAGGAGCCTGCCTGGAAGCCCGGAGCAAGGCCTGATGTTAAGGATCCTGTCCACAGCGATCTGCAGTGAGAGCAGGCTGCGCGGCAAAGGCAGAAGCCCGGGAGAAAAGCGTGCCAATTTTGAAAACAAAATGGCGGCCGTGCTCGCTTGCGCCTAGAGCAACACCGGGGCAGCCTGAGGAGCCTAATGCTCTGTGCTGGGGATCCTAACTGCCTACCTGTCCCCCAAAAGTTCGTTGGCGAGTGCCAAACAAACCCTCCGCAGTGCGGTTGCAATCGCTATGGCGAGAGCAAGCCACGCTCCAGGCAGCCTGCCTCGCGCGTTCAAATCCGCAGAAAAACAACGGAGAAGGCAAGGAAAAAAATAACAAAATACCTAGGAGCTAGCTAAACTACACAAACTAATTTTAATGCAGCTACACTACACTATCTAGAGGGTCCAGCCTGCTGCACAAGGACTGGATCTCCCCAAAAAGCGTCCTGTAGGGCGACTGAGTTTTTTAAAACTGAGCCTCTGAGGGGAGCAAGAGGCGGAGCTACAAGAATCTTGAACTCAGTCCTTCGGCAGCAAGCTGAAGTTAACCCCATGCTTGGACACTCCAAGGAGCGCCTAGGAGAATATGGTCAAAATGATGCCAGCAGCACCACACTACAAGTTTCTCCCCTTTTCTAAATACATAAAAGTCAAATTACAGCCTTAATGAGTTTTCAGATTTAATCTATAAAACTGGGAACAATTGTTTCAAAAATTTCACACCAAACACTGCACTGAAATTATTTTTATAGTTTCAGTGACTGTTCATGCATCCAGCAGAAAAACTTCCAGTGAGGCATAATTTTATCAACTTATTTGACTTTTCAAAGATGAAACATTACTACCTTGGACAATGAAAATACATTCAGTTTCTCTAATGTGGATATCACTCACTGTTGTCCATAGGAATTTGACCCTTTCATCTGAATGATAAATGCAGCATCATGCTACAAGCTCTGGCTCTACAGCAATGCATGTAGAAATATGTATTATGGAACTAGAGAAGATTTCTTTTTGGAAATATAATGGATGTACAATGTTATACCACTGTGGAAAATTTTCTAACTGCTGATCAAAATCTTTCAGATAAAAGTTCACAAAGCAGCTCCCCTCTAGTTTTGAACAGTTTGTAAACAAAGGTAAAAAATAATTACTGTCTTCATAGTATAGCCACAAACTGTTCAGAAATTTCAGTATTTTTTTCCCTCTGGCTTCAGTCCAATCTATCACAAAGAAATCATCTTGGGAGTCACATTTTATTATAAGCACCAGTGACCAAAAGACTGGAAATACTACACTCTGGTCTGATATTATTTAACAAGATGATTTTGAATGCTATTAACCTGAAGATGTCAGCTAGCTTTCCAACTCTGAGCATTCAGGGTAAACAATTTAAGATTTCTTTAAAAATTAATTAATATTAATTTAAACCATCTGTCCACCATCTGCTATTTTCAGATGAAAAATATGAGCTGTTTTCTTTGTGATCTTGACTCCAACATTTTGCAAAACAATCCCCAATTCTTATATATTTAATTACCAATATAAAATAAATCATCATTTAAGTATCGGGACAAAGTTCAGTCATTCCCTGAACTCAATTGTTTGAAACAATGTCCTAATACATGCCCATGATCTATGTTCCCTTATGAATCATTTGGATTTATTTCCAAATAAATTTGTTTATGACCTGTACAATTATATACTCTTATTCTATGTAAGCCCACTGAAGTATAGTGCTGCACGCAATACACTTCTGACAAAGTGTCATGAAATCAACACTTCTATTTGTCCAATTAATTTCACTTCAGGCCAAAAAGCAACATCCCATTTGCAAAATCACTTCTCAAGTAACAAAAGATGGGAAGAAAGGGGGAGAGGGAGAAGAAAACAAAATATCCATAGAATTCAAATCCAGTACAAATTGAATGAAATAGCATTGACTTACAAAAACAAGTCATAGTAATAGGATATTTATTAATAAAGTATACTTCAATATAATATATTGAATATTATAAATATTCGTATCAATGAATATCATGAATATCAATATAATATAATGTATCCAATATATTCCCTCAGAAGAAGAAGAAGAAGAAGAAGAAGAAGAAGAAGAAGAAGAAGAAGAAGAAGAAGAAGAAGAAGAAGAAGAAGAAGAAGAAGAAGAAGAAGAAGAAGAAGAAGAAGAGAAGAAAATTCAATATAACTAACTACTGCTAAATTTTTATTTTATATGTTGATGTGTGACTGAAGAGGGAGATTAATCCTAAAAGACTTTGTAAGTTGTGATTTTTTTCTGCACAGGGTTCTATATATGTTATATATCCTTACTTGGGAGTTACTTCTAAGGATCATGGTACAGATACACAGTCTCTTGATTATAAAGTAAAGTGTTGTTCAATAAAAGTTTTAATCAGAGTTACAACCCTAAACTCCTTGTACTTGCTGTCCCTCCATCGTTGCCTTTATTTCATCTCAACATCTGGAAATTCAGGACAAAGGGATGCAGCTCAAGAACTGCACATTTAAACCATAGCACAGACTTTTGTCCCTGTACATTGTCAGGATTGTAGCCTTCCTGTTTAAGGCTGGGCATCAGCTGGTTAAAAATATTTTTTCATGTATTATTCATTTGGCATTCATTAGTTTTGGATCTAACTGGAATTTCTCATCCTCATCCAATCTGATCAAGGGTACAAACCACCAATGCGAAACAGAGTATGTTTTCCCTATGTTAATATTCAGCAAGAAACTTTGCATAGTCCAGGGGTGGCGAACAAGTTTGACAAAAAGAGCCAAAATGTTAAACTGTGAGAGTCAGAGAGCCACACCACGCAGTGACCTGCCAAAACAGACCCGGAAGCAATGTTCCCTCTAATTTTTTTTCGATGTGAGCCGAAAAGTATAGTGTTTGAGCGGCACATTTTCATGCCTGAGCACCCGAATTTTTTTCACAGATGTCACCTAAGACAATCAGTATTATTTGAAACTCAAAGTTATGTTTCTTCAAGGTACCCGCTTAATTCAAAGTATTATATAATATCAGTATCACTTAACAACGCTCCTGCTTAGCAACCAAAATGTTGGCTCAGAAACTCTGGCATTTGAAGCACGCAACTCTTAAAGCTGTCAAGTTACAAGACCCTTGCACCCCTAACCCTTTAGGGAAAAAAACCCCCAGGGGTCTTCAAACCTGACAGCTTTAACACTTGTGGACTTCAACTCCCAGAATTCCTCCTCCAGTCATGTTGCAGCAACGTCATCTGCGTGGATCTGCTCCATCTTTGCTTTCTTCATTGTGGGCAGGGCTTCTGCTGAAGATGCCGACGAGTACGAGTTGCCACCAGAATAACTGCTGCTACCTCCTCCTCCTCCTCCTCCTCCAACAGAATCACCAGATTTGCTCCTGAGCTCAGTGCTGGGTTACCTCTGCCCCCTCCCCCTCCTCCGTGCTTTTGAGGAGCCATGAGGCTTTTTTTCCCCTGCTCCCCCCCCCCCGCCTTCCTACTGGCTCCTGCAGCCTCATGGCTCCTCAAAAGCACGGCGGAGGAGGAGAAGGGGGCAGGGGTAACCCAGCGCTGACTGAGCTCAGCTGCTCCGAGCGGAGGGGAGGCGCCGCTGCCACGCGCGGAGATGCCGGCTGGAGCTTTGGCGGCTTCATCTCAGCCGCAGCGCCGGGCGGCAAATCCGGCAGTGCTGCCTGTTAGAGGAGGATGAGGAGGAGGTGGCAGCAGTTCTTCCGGTGGCGGTGGGGGTTTTGGGGCTTCACAACTAGCCTCAGTCGCCCCGTGCTCCTCAAAGCAAGTCTAGGGAAGTCCTTTGCAGGCGGCCCGTTCTAGCTGCCTGCAAAGGACCTCCCCAGCTTCCGAAAGGGAGCGCGCGATCCGAGCCACAGTATACTAAATAATGATAAGAGGCAAAGAGCCTCATTTATTTTGGCCGGGAGCCGCATGCGGCTCACGAGCCGCGTGTTCGCCACCCCTGGCATAGTCTATTGCTAACTTCATTGAGCAGTACAAGTAGTCCTTGACTTATGATCAGAATTTCTGTGGCTAAGTGATGCAGTCGTTAAGTAAGCCATCATGTGATTGGGTGATTTTGCAATCTTTTTTGCAACAGCTGTTAAGTGAATCACTAGGTCATTAAACAAAACTTGCTTTTCCCATTGACCTTTCTTGTTGAAAGCCAGCTGACAAGGTTGCTAATGGAAATCACATGACCCTGGGGCTGCTGAAACCTTGTAAATAAATGCCAGTTGCCAAGGGCCCAAATTGCAATTATGTGACCATAAGGACACAGCAACAGGATTGATTTTAAGACACCTTTTTAATGCTGTTGTAACTTTGAATGGTTCTAAACAAATGGTTATACATTGTGGAATGCCTGTATTATTAAAGTACAAATCGTAATAAAGGTATATGTATACATGAAATACGGGCATCTGTTATTGAAACTGTTACATAATATTTTACATGTTTGTGGTGCTGCTCCCAAGAACATCCAGCACACTTCAGGTCTGCTCACTAAAAACATGTCACCTTATGAAACCTTAGAGGCATGCCTTCTTGTATATTATTCCTGACTAATTTTGTGTAATTTACCTACTTAACTCATCTTCTTGGGTTTGCTTGGGGAACACAGAGCAGATAATTTAAAAACTATTGGTCAGTAAAAAGTTAGCTTCTGCAAATTAAAACATCCCTATAGTATTTACAAATCTTATAACGACAATCTTTTAGAATTTGTTAATTTAACAATATTGAACATACACTATGAAAATTCTATTATTTTTTACACGTGAATGCTTTGAATGACCATTCACTTCACAATGAATCTTTGTTAAAAAAAAACCAGGAATAATATAAAAATCATGAAGAAAATATGAAAAACATGGGAGAATCTGACAATCTCAGAAATGTATAGTTTAAAGCAGTTTATTCAATAAAACAAACTATGCTAAATCCATTGTGACAATGATAATTCATATAAAAGATTGAAACATACTGTGAAACGCATGGGATATACAATCCCAAAATGCTGTTATCTATATGATTGTGAAATATATTACAAGTTGTCATTTAACAGACTTATTTATAATCAAGTTGGCCCAATATCAAATTTAATGGAAAAAATTATCTGGGACTGAAAAAAAGTGCCTTTCATTCAAATGTTACTTCTTTATTGGGCAATGAAGTATATCTCCAATGCATATTTCTTTGCTTAGAACAGAATATACAGCTTGCAATAGCTGTGACAGTATATTTTAGCTGGGTAGATATGAAAGGTCAGATGTTCTGAAAAATTGTTTTGTTAAGTGGGATTAAAAGATTGAAGTTGTAGTAAATCTCCCACTTTCAAAACTCTTGTCAGGTCAAAACAGGTTACATGGGGACCTGTATATATATGTACACATATTGTTTTTTAAAAAATCTACACATACACACACACACACACACACACACGCACACACATCCCCATATAACAATTATTTTCCACACCAACAATTATTTTCTATTTTAAATTTCCTACACTAGCTCATGTTAGCTCAGATTCACTTTGAATTCTTCAAGGGGTGGAGGGAGCTGTGAGGAGAAACAATCACAATTAGTAATAGTGTTGCCTAAAATTGGAGAGAGAGAGAGAGAGAGAGAGAGAGAGAGAGAGAGAGAGAGAGAGAGAGAACACACAACATGTAAAAACGGGTTTTCTGGGGCATAAAGGGAGAGATTGCTGATTCCATTTATGTAACACTGGTCTTTCTTATTAGGAAGATTTTGCTGAAAATTTGACAATGATGTACAGTAGTGACTCACTGGAATGACGTTTAGGGAAAATGATTCTGCTGCACCACCACACAAAACCAATTAGAGAACTATTTTCCACGACAGGTCTGGAATTTCCATTGTTTCTTGTGGAGAATAATTTCTTTATTAAGGTGACATCCATGTCCATTATTGCTTTTCAGAATGACAATCATTTGCTTATCATAGAGGAAAGTACAATCAGTGAAATCACGTCACCAGTCTGAGGCAATGCCAGAAAGTCAGAGCATCAGTCTGTGTTTTCCAAATGAACTAATCTGAGAATTAATAAGGAGAATATTATATATTGGCACTATTTTTGACAAGACTTTTAGTGGCACATCTGAGGAAAAGGTAAAGCTAGCGCAGAAATGCTCTAGATAGTTTGGCATTTCTGAATCCCTCTATTTTGCCAGTTCAGAGAGGCTCCCTGAAATAGTACAATATTAATATAAGTCCCCAAATCCCCAACTAGTTTGGAATTCTTGTGTTAGAGTTCCAAGATATTTGGAACAAAACCTGAGATTTTATTACACATATATTATAGTTCCCTACAAATCTAATCCTCTACAAAAAGTGATAGTGTTTGAACATTTCAGTTTAGAGGAAAGGGAAGGGAAGACATAGTAAAACTGTTAAAATCAGTCATACTATGGAAAATGTAGGGGGGGAGGTTTTTATATTTTTCTCACAATGTTACTGTAGAATTGTATTTGTTAAACCTAAATAGGGGAGATTGAGGATGAAATAAAGTACCTATATCACTTTAATTATTCTTACTTACTAAATGCAAACTGCCCAGAATTATCTAGAGTAGGCAGTCTTTAAACTGGATGATGGATGGATGGACGGATGGAAGGATACATATATACAGGAATACATACAATCTATATTCCTTTGTACTATTATTTAACCCACTAAAAAGATTCTAAGAAATAAATAAAACAAAAATGTTACTCACCAGCCATGTGTACAGTAAAAATGTCTCCATGTTTTTTACTCAGAGTTAATAAAAGATCAGTAGCATTTTTTCTATAATTCAGGGCTTCTCCCAAGAAAGGAATCCAACCATTTATTAAGGGAGGTTCTCCAGGATGCCTGAAAAAGAAAAAGAAAACACTGTTAGTTGATATATAGCTTATATGACCAAAGTACATTATATCTGAAAATTTGAAAACATGGCAGTCACACCCTGAGATTTTTTAAAAAATTCCTTAGGTGCCCAAATTTCTACATCCATACATTTTGCCACTTATCTTCACTATATTGTAAAATCAAAACAAATTGGTTTAAATGTTCAATTAGGGAACTGATTCATGGTAAAATGTATCTATAATTAGGTCACTACCAAGCATCCGATGTAAAGCAAAATATATACAGTCAAATAGTCAGATTTAGTATTTATCAAGTCTAAAATATCTTCCCAATTCAAATTATAAATTAATAATCCAATTAAAAAAAACTAACTAAAAAAAACCAAATGTGGGTGCGATATGTGCATTTACATGAATAATATATTCTTAAAGACAATTACATTTTAAATCTCTGTATTTAATATTTCTGTTGTAACCTTGTATACATGAAAGTAAAACCTTCTTTTCCAGAAGGTTTTTCAAACTCTTTATTGCACTAAATTTTAAATTTCACATTATTCTGCAATACCACTGATCCAATAAAATATACATTTTAATATTCCAATCATTTATAACTAATAGCTAACAACAAGATATCAATCAATTTCATAAACTAGAATATATTTTATTTTCATGCTCAATTTTCCAATGACTTGCTGAAATATATACTTTCGTGAATGCTATAGTCCAATCCAATCCAATAAATCTGACTGATTAACTGAAATATACATAGATTTCTCTGCCATCCATACTAGAAATTCTAGCTGCTTTGCATTTGAAATCCATTAACTCTATAAGAGCAAATCAAAGCCCAAAATATCATGCAGAGCAATTTGTCAATGGAGATTCTCAGTCATCCAGGTGATGGTTCTCCCAAAGGTGCTTTTTCAAGAGGCAACTTGACTTTCTGTTTTTTCTTTGAAGATGTTTTGCTTCTCATCCAAGAAGCTTCTTCGGAACTTTGAGGACATGCAGAGCAATTATTATTTTTTGAGCAGTTTTCTCTCATTAAATAACAATTTCCATACTCAAAACTTTATTTTATCAAGATATATAAAGTTCAAATTAGAAATCATCTTTCCAGAATCCTTCAAGAGAAGCTGTTGCTTACGCACCCTGATGAAGTGGTGAAATGCTTGTGAAATGCCAAAGCTTTTGGCATTTGGCATATATGAACAGGTTCATATTTTTGTTACAAAATCCCATTCAAGTACAATATGTAAGAGGCAAAGTTTTCATCATGATGTACATTTACTGTTTGCCTTCCCTATCAACACTAATGAACTATTCAATGCTTACTTAAAGAGTGTTAAATACAATTGATATGATTCCTTAGATGGTACCTGAAATACATGAATATCAATTTCAAAGAGCTGAGACTTTCCTGAAGGAAACCTTGAGCTTTCTGAAGCACGTTGATATTTAAGATTACTTTTGTAAATCTACTCTATAAGATTTATCTTCTCTTTCTTGTCTTAAATATATTTATTTTCATGTTAAAAAGAAAATGAGAGGAATGGCAGGAAATATTAGGAGCCAAAATTTGTTTTCACTTTTTAAAAACTTAGGGATTTGAAATGATGGAATATAGCATATATAGCAGAGGTGGTATTCAGCAGTTGATTGGAGAATCAGTAGGGAAATTTTGAGTAGTTCGGAGAACCAGTAAATACCACCTCTGATTGGCCCCACCCCATCTACTCTCTCCGTCCCGAATCCCAGCTGATCGGGAGGAAATGGGGATTTTGCAGTAACCTTCCCCTGGAGTGGGGAGAGAATGGAGATTTTACAGTATTCTTCCCTTGCCATGCCCATCAAGCCACGCCCACCAAGCCATGCCCACAGAACCAGTAGTAAAAAAATTTGAATCCCAACCCTAATATATAGTCAGAGGGAATAGTACCACAATAATCAATAGGGCATCCAATGCTAACTGAACCTCTATCTGAACTAATTCTATAAAACTATTTTACTTCCTAATTACATGGATTGTTTTAATTGATTAGCATCAACGTTTTAGCATGTTTAGTCCTATAATGCTTTTGCATATATTATGTATTTTATCCATTAATTTTTTATACCAAAGTTATGTAAAAATGAATTCTAAAAATGAATTTTAAAAAATTATTCCCTTATACCAGATTAAGCAGTACTTCATAGAACTGAAAGTGTTTGAAACAAAAACATTTTATGAAGCTGTCTTTTTAAGGATGTTTTCCTACCAAACAATTATAATGCTGCCATGACTTATTCCATTTTAATCTTTCATAGAATAGAATCATAATCACATTTTTAAATTGATGTCAACCTTTGTCATTTTTATTTCTAAATAGTTAAATCCACCTAGACTAGTATGAAACGTAGTAACTTTCTGAAGTTGCTGCTATGTTTCTTTATAAATGTTATTTAAAATAACAGAAGAGACATCAACATTAACTTCTCGGTCTGTTAATAAATAAAATTTTGTTTAAATCAACACACAATTGGACTACATTTGGATGTTAAAAGCATACCATTTTAAAAAATAGAATAAGAGTATTTTTCTTGTTTACATTAAGCCAATATTCTTATTTTTCCCAAAACGTTGTACTAACCTTCATATAGCATTGTAAAAAATATGTTAACAGTAGACATCTTTGTTTTGTACACTAGTTTATTTGAAACTAGGTATCATTCACTAGTATCATTGATTAAATAAATACATTTTCAGTATGTCCACATTTTATTTCTAATAACTAGTTTAAACTAAAGTGCCTTTCACGTTTTTATTTATTTTTTTGTATTTAGAAAACTTCTAATAAAACACTTGTTTTGATATATTTAATACTCTTCTACTTACATCCCACACAGTAACATAGGTTCTTCATTACTATTGGCTGGGCAAAATTCTAATTTTAAAGAAATCATAACATGAAATCTCAGTCTCAATGTAAGATTTGGATTTAATCAAGTACCCATGTGGAAACCATTAAGTAATAATTTCTGGGTCTTCCAGATATTTCCAAGTTCATATTCCAAAGCAAGCCCATCATTTCTAAAATACTTGGGTATATTTACACTTATACTTGCTTTAGTCTAAATGTTAATTAAAGACCTTATTCTAGCCCACAGCTAATACAACTTATTTAACCCTTAACCACAGAAATACTATTTCAGCTATGCTATTACAGACATGAGGACATAATGACTGCTCATACAATTTTATTAATCTATGAAAATAATAGGTGGGATATGTTGTTAAATTTACTTTGTATAGTTACAATTTTCATTTATTGATCAAATTAACAAATTTTATAAATTCTATTCACAACTGGAATGGTCCATTTTTAAAAATACGGGTATTCCGAACATTTTAGAAAACTGTTGTAGTCACTATGACCTCGGTCTGTGGTTAAGGATTAAACAAAACATTTAAGTTTACTTAGAATATTTCATAACAAAGAAATAACAGGGAGAAACATGCTGCCTCTATGTTTTTTTACTGTACATTGTATTATGCACCAATAACTTCTTTTAAAATCAAGTCAATTCAAGCAGACTATATTGTTTTCTTTAAGTATATATCATATGGCTTCCAAAGCTACTATGAATAACATTTAGTTTTTTAGTTTACTTGTCACTGCACCCTGTACAATAAAATTAAATGCCATCTTCAGTGTAAATTATAACTATAAAAGTAAAACACAAACACACATCCTTATCCTATACCATTTGCCAGATGGTAATAGTTCAAAAAAAGGGTGCCCAGGATGAGATGGATATTTAAGAATGTTTTGAAATTTCTTAAGGCAGTGGGAACCATAAAGCTCTTCCAAAGAGGGGAGAGGGCAACCAATGGTCCTCTGGGCAATGGCGTTAACCCTCTGGGGTGTTGTCCTATATGCCACTGTGCAATTGGCAAACCATACACAGATGCAGTAAGTTAAAATACTCTCTATGGTGCAGCGGTAGAAGGTCACCAGCAGTTTTTCATTCAGTTGTTGTTTCCCGAGAAGTGTCAGGTACTATAATCTCTGCTGGGCCCCTTTGACCAGTGCTGCAAAGTGAGTGACCCTCAGGTCCTCTTTTATGATAATACCCAGAAACTTAAAACTAACCACTTACTACACTCGGTTTCCATTGATAAGCAAGGACTGGATGTCTGATCTATTCCTTCTATAGTCCACTATAAACTCCTTGGTCTTATTGGTGTTAAGGACCAAGTTAAGGTCTCCACACCACAAAAGCAATCGGTCCACCTCATCTCACTAGGCAGACTCATCCCCCCCAGAGATGACTCCCACCACTGTTGTATCGTCTGCAATTATAGTAATAATATTACTAGCATGAATGGGAATGCAGTCATACACATAAAGAGTATAGAGTATGGGACTTAACATGCAACCCTGTGGTGTACCAGTATTAAGAATAAGGACTGAAGAAATATAATTGCCTAATCTGATCCTCTGAGAGCAGCCAGGCAAGAAATCCTCAATCCAAAAGCAGATTGAATAAGAAAGTACAAAATCCTTAAGTTTAGACACTAGTCTATGTGAAAGTAACACTAGTCTATTGTGTTAAATGCAGAGCTAAAATCTATAAAAAGCATCTTCACCAGAGGTGAATTGCTACTGGTTTGCATCAGTTCAGGCAAACCGAGCGTGGTATTTTGGCCTTGGTTGCCTGAACCGACCCAGGCTGGCCATGTCCCCGAACCGGTTCCCCGGTCACCGATACCATTGCTGGTATGTTTTTTAGTAATTCTTTCATGTTCTGCGCAATTTACAGTCAACTGCAAATTACAGTCAACAGCGAACCAGCAGCAATGCTGGCAGCACCACACCCTGATCCTCACATAGAGCCCCCTCCTCCCCACTGGTCCAAATGAGTCAGAGCAGCGTGAAGAGATTATAATTTTAACAGAGCTGTAAGAATTAAATCTATAACTGTTAGAAATCCTAATACATTATCAAGTTTTCAAATTGAAGGGAAGCCTGGCTCTGTGGCATCCCACGTTAATCTCCTCTAACTGATTTCATAAATACCAACAGAAGAAATAGCTCTGATGCTAGAGTCCCTCAGGAAAAACATTTATACAGTACAACTCATTTTGTATTAATCACAAGAGACTGACTAGTTTAATCAAAGATTAAGGCTTTATTTCTATCAAAGCTTTACTGCTATCAAACATAGCAGAAAAATTATGTTAAGATATTTAGCCTATAATTCAGAAGATTTTCAAATATGAAAAGAAAATCTGCTATATTATTATTTTTAAGTTGGCACTACTAACATTAAAAACATCTATAGATAGTGAAAAGTTGTTTAGCATTCATAAAGTGTAGTATACAATTATAAGTGGTTATTAATATAGCATGAGTAAAAACACTGTAGAAGAATGTTTTAGTAGTACATTTTTATCTTCACTTTTGTTTGTTTTTTCAATCAGTAACCACAACCTAAACAATTATACTTTACAATGAATGCTGAAAATCGAAGGTTATTGTACCAGTATCTGATTAAATAATATCATCTGTTATTTTCTATTGGTCTCATAACTTTTTTCCTTGAGACCATATTACAAATAGCTTTGCCTTGCTATATGATGTTTAGTATAAAATGGAACAATTTCTGCTTAAGTTCTATTTTTTCCATTGTTGAATATTCTCCAATTTTCGTATCACAACTTTATTTCATCAGCAAAGATTCTCTTTTCTGGTATTGTGCTATTTTTTTTCTGTTAATATGTATTTTAGTACACTGTGATATTTTTAACTTATGACTTCTGAAACTAAATCTATCCGAAATATTTGTGCTTTCAGTTCTAGTTTATTTTTTAGAATTTTCTGAATAAGTTGGTATAGTTCTTTCCAACGGCGTGATGGCCTAGTGGTGAAGATGCTCACCCCACTCAGAAGGTTGAGAGTTCAATGCTCAGTAGTGGCAAATGTTTCTCTCCTAAGGTCGAAAGAAAAAATATCTGCTGCGAATTGTGTGTGGCGTCAGGAAGGGCTTCTGGCCAGTAAATGCTCAGTTTCATCCAGTCGCTGTAAGGGATTACAGGGTCATAAAAAAGAAGCTTTTTGGTATATTTCTTTCCTGTACCTTTGGGAGGTTTGTTTTACATAAACATGATATATGATAAAACATCCCTTCTTTGTTGTAGTATTCCCAACATTTATTCTTATACGATTTGTCTCTCTTGATAATTATTAACAGAGTTTTATGATACCTGTAAAATATTGTACATTAATTTTCCCTAAATTGTAACTTGCAGTAAATCTTATTGATTTTTTCCGTAATTCTTTCCATTGTTATGCTTTATCATAAAGCTTCTGCTTTGTTCCATCTCTGTATCATATTTCAATAACAATTTATGCATGCAGTCCATGCAAATAGGTGATCTTGCATAAGTGTTCCAAATTGTCATCATTTTCAAGATCACTTCTTCTTTCTTGCATAGCATAATATGATATTTACACTACATATGAAATAAAGGACAATCAGAAAATTTAGAACTAATGGAAAGCATCAAGGCTCCCAAGAAACTTCTGGATGGTTTTCATGAACAGTTCCATAGAGAATGCATTTGTGTCAATAACTGTTTAGCAAAGGACAAAAAAGTGCCAAATTTATCCCCATTTAATGTTTGGTGAAATAACCAAGCAGATGAATTCTCTTAAAATATAATATATTGTCAATGAACAACACCTGTAACTGCTTTTCACAAACATAAACCTTCTGTTTTAGAATATCTGTTTACAACCAGAAACAGACATGTAGTAATCTCTTGTTTGGGATAAACATTAATCCAAATCTGTCTACAACACACAGACATGCATACACACACTTCCAGAGATACATACACAGAACTCATTACTTATGATAATCTCCATTGCAACCTATTTATTCTTAACCTTTATCCTCTAGTCTCTTGTCCTAAATCTAGCAAATCCACTCGCAGCATGTGATGACTAGCATCTTAGCATAATTTTGAATTCCATAGAATACTTCAAAAAGCACTCCAGTGAAGACACCACCCTGCAATATATCAGTAATTCTCCTGAATAAATTAGAAAAGTTTGAAAGGGCAACGGTTATAGGTCAGTCTTTCTTGTTATAAAGCCGCATAGTCAAACCAGGGGTGAAATCAACTTGCCTTTGCTACCGGTTCGCAAGTGTGAGCACACGCGCCACCTCTATGCATGCACAGGACCTTCCACGCACATGCAAAGAATCAAAAACAGGATGTAATGACATCTGGGTGGGTGGGTGGAGCCTCCCACCACCACTGCTACCGGCTAGCCCGAACCAGATAGAACCAGCTGAATTGCACCACTGAGTCAAACTCATATTAAGACCAACAGACAACAGCATTCCTACAGTATTAGAATCCAAATTCAAAGGTCATTTTATCAAACTGATAATATGAGTAATGTTGCTTTCTCTTCAAATAAATAAGTGAATAAAAAGTAGAGAGAGACATTGGACTGGTACTGAAGTATATCTGATGCTAATAAGACTTTTAACATGATACACATTCCCACTGGCTTTCTATCATTACTGAAACTCAGACTTTATAAGTGTCCCAAAGACATTAGACAAAATCGCAGTGCATAAGGTTTGCTTTATATATGAACAATGATATCTAATCAGAAAGTCTTTAAATTTTTGAATGGTCATGTCAAATATGCTGAACTTCCCTTGCAATATCATGTAAATATTTGCTCAATTGTTTTTATTCATGCCCAGCTGTATGGCCACCCTCTAATAAACTTTTGCTGATCTCAAAAACCAAAGCAGAGTTGGACATGCATATGAGATCTTCTGGAAATACTAGGGAGGTTGGAGGTCAGTTTAGGATGCCAGAAAAATACCTGAGGAAAAGGCAAGGGCGACTCATTTTTATAGCATTCCCAAAATAATTTGCACATCAAGCTAGATTCTAAGGGTTTTCAACTTGCTTGCTTATTGAAATGAATCACATGGTAAATGCAAGGTAACAGTGAGTTTGGTATTTAAATTAGTGTTAGTATCTTGAATTTTAAAAAGCAACAATTGTCATTTCAAATATGTTTATGGGAAATGATACTATTTTCGTCATTACAATAAAGTTCTCCTCCAATAAAATCCTAGGAGTACGAAACATGGTCACCTGTCATTTGTTTGACAATAAGATGGAAATAAAGAAATAATATTACTGTATTTAGATATTAGCTTTCTGTCTTTTGATTGCTGATATTAGACAATTTTAAAATGTTTTTGAAGAAAGTTTTAATTATTGATTTTATTGTACGCCACTTACAGTGACATTAATGAGAGGGCAGCCATATAAATTTGATCAAGCAATCAATTTAACTTCATCTTCTGATATTAGAAATACTTGTATCTTGGATACATCTTCTAAAATATCTTGGATATTGATATCTCTACTATGTATTTCAGTGTATTCTTTTTATCTTTCTTCAATCTTCTTTGGATCAGTTATTATCTGTTCATGGCATTCTTCAGCATATGAGGCATCAAAATAGAAGTGCATCAAATGCAAAATTATCCAGGAATACTTTAGCTCTAGTAACTTCTAGAGCTGATGATCTGACAGTGTTTGCAATGAGATAATTGTGAGGACTTGGAGCCATCATACTTTTAAGAAAGACTGATCTAAGGGGAAATATAAAAGATGAATCCTAATCATACACTTACAATTCAATGCTAGGTAAACAGTCTGGACAGTTTCTGTTTGGAGAAGACGACAAGATTGGGGACACAATAGACAATTCAATAGATCCTCAGTATTCAACATTTGGAAGGTTGTAATAAATAAAGTAGCAGTCACTAATAGAAGGGGCACATGGGAAGTCAATAAAACCACAGACACAAAAGGTATTATTAATTATATGTTAAATCACAGAAATTTTGAATAAATTGGCTGAAATAGAACAATCTTTAAACTGTGAAATTATGTGAAAAGAAGTCTATGCTTACATACTATAAGGAACAGAATTCATGGCCATAAACATACATGGTTTCACTAACTGGAATCTTGTGAAAGGCATTAATCTCTCTATCCTGCTAACAGTTACTGCTGTACAATCTCCAACTTCCCAAAGAAGCTTTCATAGGAGCTCATAAGTGGGAGTCTTTATTTTTTATGAATTTGTGTAAGTCAACAAATCTAAAACTCTCCAAATACAAAATGAAAATATATCGTCCCAAGAACAAAATCTAATTTTCTATTAAATAAGAAGTCAAGAGACCATAAATAGCAGCTGAAAAGTGAACCTACATCATACCTGTAACAACACATGCAAAAAGCCAGAGAATGCATCTTATGATTCTGCTTAATTGTTTCAATGACACCGGATGGGATACTAGATTAGCCTTAAGCCTGAGGCAGGTGCTAAATAATCAGCTCTGGTACCATCATCTATTTTCCCCCAATCAGTGTCAAGTACATGGAGCATCTGTTCTATACACTGCAATTTTATTCAAACACATGACCATGGAAATAATTCAATGCCAACTCGAATAACTGGGTAGTGTGCAGGTATGCTCCCACGGCTGCCTCTGGCTTGCTAGAAACTATGTAAAGAAGACAACTAAAGTCGACCTAAAGGTTTCACCTCCTTCACTTTTAGGCTGGTTTACAGTTACATCCAATTTCACTCAGCAATGTAGGCCATTGAAGTTTTTGGTTTTGCTTGATCACCAGGGATAGTTTAAATGCTAATGTTGTGCAGCTTGAGACTTAAGTGATTATGCCTGGATGAAATTAAATTTGAAAACAGGTGGCGTGTTTGTTCTAATGCTTATTTCATCACATACTTGTTTGTTAATATATACTACATCGAATTTTATGAACTGCAGAACAGAGTTTAATTGAGTTGACTGTTTCCACTGGACTAAAGAAACAAATGAAGCTCTAATACTATATAATATTCAGAAAGCATTTGAGTCTTTTTAGATCTAAAATTCTAATTTAAATTGAAAACAAAAAGAACGCAAAGAAAGTACATCATCAACTTTGACCTCAAATGTGCCCAAAATCTCTGTTGCTAAGAAAGACAGTTGTTAAGTTGCCCAATTTTACCTTTCTTGCCATAATTGTTAAAGGAACCACTGAAGTTGTTAAGTTAGTAACATGGTTGTTAAGTGAATCTGGTTTCCCCATTGACTTATCAGAAGGTCGCAAAAGGTGATCACATGACCCTGGAACACTGCAACCATCATAAATACATGCCAGTTGCCAAGCATCTGAATTTTGATCAAGGAAACACAGAAATGCCTCAATAGTTATAAGTAACTTTTTTTCAGGGCTGCTGTAACTTTGAACAGTCACTAAGGGAATGGTTGCGAGTCGAGGACCATCTGTAACACATTTCCCCATCTCACAAGCACATTTTCCTTGTTTAGTCCTAAATCTCAATATCTTCTTTTTTCTTTTTTTAAAAAAGCATATATCAGGGGTGTCCAAACTTGGGAACTTTAAGACTTGTGGACTTCAACTCCCAGAATTCCCCAGCTAGCATGGCTGGCTGGGGAATTCTGGAAGTTGAAGTCCACAAGTCTTAAAGTTCCCAAGTTTGGACACCCCTGGCATATATTGATGGTAGCTTTTCAAGATAGATTAGACTAGGAAACCAATGCCATGCAAGTCAATACTTGTCACTGCAGCCTCCATCAGTAACCAAGAAAGAAAACACTTAACTCCATGTTTCAGAATTAAGAGTACTTTTACTGGTTATGAAAAGATAGCAGCTAAGCAAAGCAAGATCTGAGGCAAAAGTACAGGTAATCATAGATGTCAATGTATAACCCCCTCTCCCTGGTAACCCCATCCTTTGTCTAACGTGTAAAACCTTCAGGTGTCACGTGGGATCCATCTTCAAAAAGCATCATCAGGTTGGTTATGCAGGACAGTTGGCCTTGGTGGGCTCGTCCACTTTCTCCAGCATTCACAGTAGATGGTGAGAATGAAACTCCCTAATTTCAATCCCTCCTGTACTTAAAACTTCCCTTCCCAAATGCCATGCTTTCCCTCTCCCCCGTTTCAATGGCAGCCGAAAGCAATAGTGATACTGAGGCTGACAATGCTACTATTATTGACCTCTCTGAAGACCTAATTCTGCTAGCAGGTCTGGGGAATGCAGAGTGGGATGGAGCCTATTTAAATGGCTCACATGATGTGTTGTCACCAGGGCGGGGAGGTGGGGGTTATTTTACTATATTACTTTATTATTTTATTAGATAATTGTCTCTTTTATTAGTTTTATTGTTTTTTACATGATGTTTTTATATTCTTGTAAGCGACCTTGAGTCTCCAGGTACAAATAGGTGGCAATACAAATATCCTAAATAAATAAATAAATAAAAATTGTAAAATTATAAAAACAGAGTCTTAAAAATCTGTGCTTTTTCTCTTCCTCACTTTAACTTTAAGTGAAATTATTTATGGCATTACTTTCCTATTCCAAGATCAAGCCTTTTTTTATCTGACTGTTGCATTGGCAGCAGCTCTTCTTCCTGTCCCTCAAGGCCACTCCCTTCGTCTTTTATATTTGGCTATCTCTCACCTCATGCATAAGTTGCAAAACACTTTATATGGTTTTTTTTTTGGTCACTCAGGGTGTTGTGTAAACTCAGCCAATTTGGTTAGTTTATCTCTCAGTATATTATGGAAACTCAAAAAATTGATAAATTAAGTAACCAGGTTAAGTGTGTTGCTTAGCACAGCCATACACAGTGCATAGGGTATTTACCTGATTGAAATTCCAAGGCGAGATATATCTGTATGTGGTGTTGTATTTAGCTCTTAACTTGCTTTACTTTAAAGAAAAAAAACATAGTGACAAGCCATCATTGGCAACACCTCCTTGTGCTAGATGTTTCAGAACTGCAAAGCAAAAATCTCAAAGGGTCTCAAAAGTCTCCTTCCAGAGTCGTGAATAAGCTCAAGAATATTCAAAATAATTTGCAGGATTAGGCAACATTGTAAAATTATGTTTTAATACACTCAATGCTGTCCAAAATCATATTTGTATGTAAAACAATTGATGTTCACAATATTTTTTCCTTAACGTATCAAGGATGATAGAAACTTCTTTTTGCTGTCAAAGTGATCAAAGAGATTGAGAAAAAAAATCTATAAACAGATGCTACCCAGTGGCAAACTTTAAAGAACAAGATTGTGAGGCCAGATGTTTGAATGACCTTCGGACTACAGAACATGTTGGCATGGTGTTGATTTAGATAGCTGTTGGCAGCACTTTTGATCCAGCAGCTGAAGAAAATATCTAAATTATAGAAATCTTCCCCCTCCCTCTTTGCTTTCCCGGTCCAGTACAAAACCTAAAACTACTGGTAGCCAGTGGGACTGATGACTGTCAAGGAACTTGAATTCACCACACCACTCTGCCAGTGGTTATCACATCAAAAAGGAGTTAGCTGAATGAGCAGGAACCACTTAAGGCAGTGCCATTTACATTTCCCCCATAACTTTTAACAGCTGTTTCTTGAGTGAATACAGATACAAAATAAGAACAAAAGACATACACTTTTTCAGCACTGAACACTGTGCAAAGGAAAGGAGTGATCTAATGGCAATGTACAATTATGTAAACTAGCACAAAATGGCACAGGAAAACAATAATATCCTTTGTTTGATTATTTGGGTGCACTGAATCAAATCAAAGCGAAGCTATTCAAGGTTCCCCGATTAACAATTGAGGTTGAATTAAATAATTTCCAAATATTCAGCCTCTCTAAAACGATTTTGATATCCCAAATCCAAAGCAGTACTAGAAGAAGTTTGAAAAACAGTATTTTGATAAGATATATGTGACTCTTTTTATAACAAATAATGTGATTGAAGACAGAAGAGCTCTGGACATTCTGTCATGTTACCTGGAGAAATATACACTGCTTATTCTGAGTTGCCTCTGCTGTCCAGCACTTGTCAAAACCACTTTCTGTCAAGCATCTCACAAAGTGTTGCAAAATGACAGTTCAGGATTTCTGAATAGATGGAGCCCCAGGAAAAAAAACTGAACAGATAGAAGATTTATGACTCTAAACTACATCAAAGCGACTCCTGCCAACATCATGTCAAAAAAAAAAAAAACCCAGAAAAAGAAAAAAGGAGGGTGCAGGGGGAAACGAACTGTTCATTTCAGACAGTTTTAAAAAATATTATATAAAACACGCTTTTTCTAAGTATGAACTAAAGTGTAAAGAAAAAAATTAGCTGCACATACAGTATGATATCCAATATGTGACAAAAATACATTTATGATATTCTAGGAATAACAAAGTTCTAGTAGTAGATACTGTCTGGCAGTTAAAATCACTGACATCCAAAGGGAGTATATGAAGTATCTATCAGTTTAAAATAGGACAAACCATCTGGCTCTAAAAAAACAACAACAGAAAATACTCTACCCTGCATGTTAGTTGGGATTCTCAGAATTCCTTCCATAGATTTATTGTCAGTGAATCAATTTCCCATGATGCACTTAATGCTTTACCTCAGGAAAGGAGCTGAGAAATATTCTCATTCAGGCTAGAATATTACATATCTTCTTTAAATCAGAACTTCAGTGCATTACTTTTGTTTCTTTTTAATTATTTCTTTATTATACAGGTAGTCCTCAACTTACAACGGTTCATTTAATGAGCTGTTAAACTACTGAAGTTTGCAGATGATACAACAGTGATTGGTCTCATTTGAGAGAAAGATGAAACCGCATACAGACAGGAGGTTGAACAACTAGCCTCGTGGTGCGACTGGAACAATCTGGAACTGAACACACTCAAAACCGTAGAAATGGTGGTAGACTTTAGGAGAAACCCTCCCATACTACCACCTCTTACAATACTAGACAACACAATATCAACAGTAGAGATCTTCAAATGTCTAGGTTATATCATATCTCAAGACCTAAAATGGATACCTAACATCAAAAATGTCATCAAAAAAGCACAACAAAGAATGTTCTTTCTGTGCCAACTCAGGAAGCTCAAACTGCCCAAGGAGCTGCTGATACAGTTCTACAGAAGAATTATTGAGTCTGTTATCTGCACCTCTATAACTGTCTGGTTTGGTTCTTGCAACCCAACAAGACATACACAGACTTCAGAGGATAACCAGAACTGCAGAAAAAACAACCTGCCTTCCATTGAGGACCTCTACACTGCACGAGTCAAAAAGAGGGCCGTGAAAATATTTACAGACCCCTCGCATCCTGGACATAAATTGTTTCAACTGCTCCAATCACAATGATGCTATAGAGCACTGCACACCAAGACAGCTAGACACAAGAACAGTTTTTCCCCGAACGCCATTACTCTGCTAAACAAATAATTCTCTCACCACTGTCAAACCATTCACTAAGGCTGCATTACTATTACTATTAGTCATTGTTCCCATCTCCTCCCACTTATGACTGCAAGACTGTAACTTTGGTTGCTTGTATCCTTATGATTTATATTTATTGTTTCCTGATTGCTTATTTATACCTTATGACTATCATTAAGTTTTACACCTTATGATTCTTGGCAAATGTATCTTTTCATGTCTTTTTATGTACACTGAGACATGCACCAAAGACAAATCCTTTTTTTAAAAAATAATAATTGGTTTTTACAAATGTTTTAAGGAAAAGGGGTAAAAAAAGGCATAAAAATTTTTGACAGCTACATCATGCGGAAGGTGGTAATCCCCTCAAATCTCGCAACTTTTACAAAGAAAAACAGGAAAACATTAACATTTGAATAAACATTGGCAGCTTTTGATTTTACATTAAATCATCAGTATGTTCAATCATTTTTTGTATCACTTCCAACAATTACATTATAACAACAATTGCAATAATGTTTCAGCTCATTTTTGTGACCTGAGTCTTCTCAGTGTTGCATCCTCCCCCCTGTCTGCTGGCAGAGCCTCGGCCCCTCCCTCCTTCGTATCTTGTGTACTGTCCCTTGTTTCGTTTAGGAAGGCATTGTTTTTTAATGAAAGCCTCCGCCTCCACAACTGTATTAATTCTAATTCTGCTGCCCTCCCAGAAAATCAGCATACCTTCTGGCAATAACTATCTAAACCAGACTCCTTTATTATATAATTTCTTTGCTAAAGAGGAATATTTCTTCCTCTTATCTCTTACTTTCTTCGGAATCTGTTTAAGAATGGTTATTTCTTTGTCTTTATATTTTAGTGGTTCCCCCCTTTGACCTCATCTCTTGTGGTCTTTCTAAGAAATTTAACATGGATTTCCCTTGGAACATTGTGTGTTCCAGCGTATGCTGAATTGATCCTATAAATCAGATCAATATCCCACCATAGCTGTTGTTTATCTCTTTTAATGTATTCTAAGATTGTAGCCATAATCTCCTTAAGATCTTCATTCTCCGTTTCTAGCAAGTTTTGGAATCTAAGGAAAAAAGACATCCTTTCGAATTCCATCTTTATCATATGGTTTTCAAATTCTATATTCCCCTTCTGAATTGTCTTGACCTCCTCCCTCATCCCAGCCGCGCCCTCCTCCAGTACACCTATTCTTTGTTTATTTTGTGTAGCTTGTTATTGCGTTTCTCTGAGCTGGTCATTTAGTTCTGTCAGTTGTGTTAGGGTGTAACCAACAAGTTGGGTGGACAATATATTGCACAAGGCATGTTATGTATCTTTAAGAGAGGAGCTCTGCTGATTGGTGGATTGCAGCATTTAAATTGCAGCTGATGTTGTTGCTCTCTCTCTCTCTCTTGATTGATGTATGATAACTGCTGTCTAACTGTTACTACTGTTGCTATTACTTACTGTGTGTAAGTTATTTGCTACTTGTATCCAAGTTATCTTGGTAGTATTGGACTTTTTTTCTGTGTATGACTTTTTGGCTGTGTTTATGGATTTTGCTATATTCTTCAAAAAGTAAAGTTTATTTTTGTTACTTTACTATCCATTATTCAGTGTGGTTGCTTTATCTATCGCACGCTGCGTATACTTTACAGGGTTGCTCTGTTATAACCTCGACCTGGGGTTCATTGCTAGTGCTTAATCGCACCAGTACCTAACATTGGTTATGGGCCCAGACGCCATGCCTTAACCATATTTTTTTTTTTTAAGCACCACTTTTTGGATAGTTTATTTTTGTGAATATGGCACAGGAACAGTCTGCTGCACTCTCCATGATTACCCGGTTTGATGGAACCAACTATGTTTCCTGGTCCTTGAAGTGTTCCCTACTTCTGCATAAAGAAGGACTGTGGTTTGTGGTTCAGAACCCACCAGATGTTACAGATTGGGATCCTGCTGATAATGAGGATGCGAAGAAGATTGCGCAGTTTAACAGGGACAATGAGAGAGCTCTCTGCATTATTGGACTAACACTGAATGACCAGCAACTGGTCCATATTCGTGGCGAAGAGTCTGCTGCTAGGTGTTGGAACACATTGCGGAGAATTTATGTTCGGGACAGTGTGGGTGCTCATATTTATCTCACACGGAAACTGTTTAGAGCCCGTTTGCAAAAAGGTGGTGATATGTTGGCTCATTTAGACTTCATGAAGAAAACTTTGCAGGATTTGCAAGAAAAAGAGTTAATTTTTTCTGAGCTTCAACAGGTGTATATTATTCTATCATCACTTGATGAAAGCTACGACTCTTTTGTTTCGTCATTGGAAGTTCTTTCACGAGATGGACTGACATTATCTGAGGTTACCGGGAGATTTCTTGAAGAGTCCAGACGAAGAGAGGATAGAGTTCAGTTCAGAGACAATCAATCACAAGAAGAAACACAGTTTTCAACTGTAAATTTTGTTAAGAAATGTTATTCTTGTGGTGGTAAGGGGCATATTGCTAAGAACTGTAAAAATAGCAAGAAAAGGAGTGTTGCTAATAGTAAAAGAAAAAGCAACAATGTTACTGTAACTGTAGCTAAGGTAGATAAGGCTGTAAACCATAGTTTCTGGGTGGTTGACAGTGGCGCATCCCATTCTATAACTAAGGTTAAAGAAAGGTTTGTTACTATGAAGGCTAGCAAACAGCACATTTTCTTAGCAAATGGTTGGAAAATTAAGGCTTCAGGTGAAGGTACAGCGTATTGTCCATGTATTAATGAAAAATTGGAAATGTTATATGTACCTAAAATGAAATTTAACCTATTATCTGTAAAAGACCTTGTGAAATGTGGGTTTACAGTAACATTTAAGAATGATAGATGCATTATTGAAAAAGAAGGTAATAGTGTTATTGCCAATTTGGAGAATAATTTATTTATTCTACATGAGAACTCTTTAAATATTGCGAGTTCTGAACCTGGTTATAAGAATAAACAGCCCCATGATAACTGTATACATCTACTTCATAGACGTTTAGGCCATGTAAATTTTAAAATGGTACGTCAAACTGTTATTCTATCTAATGGAATCAATTTGAAACCTTGTTCAAAATATCTTAACTGTAATGCCTGTAACCAGGCTAAAAGTAAGGTTACCCCTGCAAACCGGTTTCAAGGATTCAAGACATCTAAACCACTGGATGTAGTGTTTGCAGACCTAATTGGCCCTAAGAAACCTAGCTTAGGAGGTGCCTGCTATATACTCAGCATTATGGACCATTATTCTAGGTATGGTTTCTGTTATGTAATGAAATCAAAGGCAGAAACTTTCCAACATTTTACTAAATGGTTAAAGTTTGTTGAACGTAAGATGGATAAAAAAGTACTTTGCCTAGTCACTGATAATGGGTCTGAATTCACTAATCATAGGTTTACATCAATGTTGGAGAATGCTGGTATAGAACATAGGTGTTCTGCCCCCTACAGGCCAGAACATAATTCATTTATTGAAAGACGTGGTCAATCATTGCAGGCAATGACCAGAACTATGCTGGTTGATTCTGGTTTGTCAGAAAAGCTTTGGGGTGAGGCTATAATGTGTGCAAACCATATTCTGAACATAGTAGTTAACTCAACTACTGGTAAGATTCCTTATACTCTTTGGCATGGTAGGAAGCCTGATTTAAGTTATTTACACACATTTGGTGTCCCTGCTTGGGTGCATATTCCCTCACAGACTAGACGGAAGGATCAAAGCAGAGCTAGGAAGATGGTTTTTGTTGGGTACAATTCCAATCATAGATCGTTTAGGTTCTGGGAACCTGGAACTCGGAGAATTATGCACAGTGCTAGTGCTAAATTTTCAGAACATGTTGGTTGGGAGAAGCTAGAACAAGAGTTTCACAAGGTTTGTGATGATATAGATGTTGATCGTTTGGTTAATCATGATACACCAAATGAGCAGTTAGAGAATCAGGATGGTCCATCTATTACTCTGAAAAGGGAGGAAGATGTAGATGTAGAATCTACTCGTGAGGTGGAACAGGATGATTCTGCAAGTCCTGTATTGCCTAGGAGGTCTACTAGGGACAGGCATCCACCCGACAGATAGCAAGCCAGTGTAGTATTGCAAGTTAGCATAGAACCTTCTAGTTTTGCAGAGTTAAGGCTGTATCCTGAAAAGGAAAAGAAATTGTGGAAAACAGCTATGGAGAAGGAGTTGAAATCCTTACAGGAATTGAAGGTTTATGAAGAAGCTAGGCTCCCTTCAGGGGAGAGTGCAATTGGCTGTAGATGGGTGTTTAAAATTAAAAACGATGCTGCTGGCAATGCTATTTATAAGGCTCGTTTAGTTGCTCAAGGGTTTTCCCAAACTGAGAGGGATTACGATGAGGTTTTTGCTCCGAGCTTGAAAGCCTCTACGTTGAGGGCAGCATTGGTGTGGGCTGCTAAGTATCGGTGTAATGTTACCCATATTGATGTTGAAACAGCGTATCTGCATGCTCCATTGCAGCATACCATTTATATGAAGATGCCACCAGGTGTGGATTCTAATGGCCAGACTGGTTGTTGGAGACTTAAAAAGAGCCTTTATGGTTTAAAACAGTCCGGTTTTGAGTGGAACAGATGCATAGTAAATGAACTAAAAGCTATGGGATTTATTCCAGGTTTGGCTGATCCTTGTTTATTTAGACGGGTGAAAAATGGTTTGATCTCGTTGTTGCTTTTGTTCACGGACGATATAGCTATTATTACTAGGTCTGAGCAGGAAGCTATTGACATTGTTTCACAATTAGAGAGTAAATTTAAAATCCAGAATTTGGGTGAAATTAAGCATTATCTGGGCTTAGACGTGGTTAGAACCAGTAAAGGTTTTAAGCTGTCGCAGGCTGGTAAAATTAATCATTTACTTAAGAAATATAGCATGGAGCTATGTAAGACTGCAAAGACACCAATGGCATTGGAGTTTAAACCTGAGGTTACTGAGGGTACTGGTTTTGATAAGGGAATCTATCAATCTTTGATAGGTAGCCTAATGTACCTAAGTAATTGGTCTAGACCAGATATATCATTTAGTGTGAACCAACTGGCTAGATTCAATGATAGTCCTTCAGAGAGGCATTGGCAAGCAGCAAAGCGTGTGCTGCGTTATTTGAAGAAAACTATCCACTATGCATTATATTTAGAACCGAATAGGGATTTAGTTTTGACTGTTTATGCTGATGCGAATTTTGCAGCTGCTATAGATAATAGGAAGTCAACTTCCGGCATAGCCTTTATGCTAGGTGGTGTACTGATTGGATGGAAGTCGATACGACAGAAACACATAAGCTTATCCACAATGGAAGCTGAGTTTTCATGTTTGTCGTTGACATGTACTGAGTTGATATATTACAGTGCTTCTCAATTATTTTCTGTCATGCCCCCCCTAGGAAGAAGAAAACATTTCGCGCCCCCTCCCCCTGCGACTGTAAATAGTCTAATTTGTCTATAAAATTGTTATAAGTACACCTCTGCATAACATAGCACACCGGTCTTTCCTCGACTCCCACCGTAGTCACATGCTTTCTTTCCTCTTTCCCTCTTACTTGTCTATCCTTCCTTCCACCCTCCCTTCCTCCTTCCCTTCCTTCCTGCCTCCCTTCCAGTTCCCTCCTTCCTCTTTCCCCCTGCCTGCCTGCCTTCTTTCCTCTTTCCCTATCCTCCTATCCTTCCTTTCTCCCTCCCTCCTTCCCTGCCTCCCTTCCAGTTCCATTCTTCCCTCCTTCCTTCTGCCTCCTTCCTGCCTGCTTGCCTTCTTTCCTCTTTCTCTCTTGCTTGTCTATCCTTCCTTCCACCCTCCCTTCCTCCTTCCCTTCCTTCCTGCCTCCCTTCCAGTTCCCTCCTTCCTCTTTCCCCCTGCCTGCCTGCCTTCTTTCCTCTTTCCCTATCCTCCTATCCTTCCTTTCTCCCTCCCTCCTTCCCTGCCTCCCTTCCAGTTCCATTCTTCCCTCCTTCCTTCTGCCTCCTTCCTGCCTGCTTGCCTTCTTTCCTCTTTCCCTCTTGCTTGTCTATCCTTCCTTCCACCCTCCCTTCCTCCTTCCCTTCCTTCCTGCCTCCCTTCCAGTTCCCTCCTTCCTCTTTCCCCCTGCCTGCCTGCCTTCTTTCCTCTTTCCCTATCCTCCTATCCTTCCTTTCTCCCTCCCTCCTTCCCTGCCTCCCTTCCAGTTCCATTCTTCCCTCCTTCCTTCTGTCTCCTTCCTGCCTGCTTGCCTTCTTTCCTCTTTCCCTCTTGCTTGTCTATCCTTACTCCCTCCTCCCTTTCTTCCCTCCCTCCCTGCCAGCAGCTCCTCCAGCATCCCAGCTGGAAGCAGCAGCACAACAGTCGCCGTTACCAGGGGCGAAGGGGTGGGGGTGGCAAGATCGGGCGACCGCCGCCCCTTTGTCCCTTCCCCAACAGCGGCTGTTGCGCTTCCGCTTCCAGACGGAATGTTGGCGGTGGAGCTGCTGGCGGGGAGGTGAGCTACCTGCATAAAGACGCCGCCGAGGGCATGGCAGAATATATCCCGGCTTGAAGTGGCAGTGCTGGGGACTGCTCAGAGACTCATCAGAGCCGCGGGCTGGAGCTGTGCAAAAAGTCTGCTTGGGCTGGGGGGGGGGAGGGAGGGAAGCCTGGGACAGCCATGCTTCCCTCCCTCCCACCCCCGCCCGAGCAGGCTTCTTGCACAGATCCAGCCCGCGGCTCTGATGAGTCTCTGAGCAGTCCCCAGCGCTGCCACTTCAAGCCGGGATATATTATGCCTCGCCAACGCCGCCGCCGTTGCACCCAGATGGAAAGGGAGCCTTCGCGGCCCCCTTTACGGAGCCTCGCGCCCCCCCAGGGGGGCGCGCCCCACTATTTGAGAACCGCTGATATATTATAAGCAGTTGCTTATAGATATGGGATTAAGTATCAATGAACCTTTTACTGTTTATGAAGATAATCAGGCAGCAATAAAAATGGCGACCAGTTTAGCTATTAAGACGAGATCGAAGTATACTGATTTGAGGTATCTTAATGTTCGACAAAGCATTAAGGATGGCCTGATAAAGTTGGAATATTGTTCAACTGAAGACAATTTAGCAGACAACTTCACTAAGGCACAAAGTTCAGTAAAACATACCTCATCATGTGAAGGTTATCATCTTACATTGTGAGTGGATATATTGATCTACCCAAAGGGGAGAATGTTAGGGTGTAACCAACAAGTTGGGTGGACAATATATTGCACAAGGCATGTTATGTATCTTTAAGAGAGGAGCTCTGCTGATTGGTGGATTGCAGCATTTAAATTGCAGCTGATGTTGTTGCTCTCTCTCTCTCTCTCTCTCTCTTGATTGATGTATGATAACTGCTGTCTAACTGTTACTACTGTTGCTATTACTTACTGTGTGTAAGTTATTTGCTACTTGTATCCAAGTTATCTTGGTAGTATTGGACTTTTTTTCTGTGTATGACTTTTTGGCTGTGTTTATGGATTTTGCTATATTCTTCAAAAAGTAAAGTTTATTTTTGTTACTTTACTATCCATTATTCAGTGTGGTTGCTTTATCTATCGCACGCTGCGTATACTTTACAGGGTTGCTCTGTTATAACCTCGACCTGGGGTTCATTGCTAGTGCTTAATCGCACCAGTACCTAACAAGTTGTTTTTTCAATTCATCCTGTCCCTTTAAAAGAGTTTGAAGCATTTGGTGAACAGATAAATCCTTTGGACTCTCTTCGGGAGCTTTAGGTTGTAGAAATGACACCAGTTGTGTCTGTTGAGTGATCGGGCTGGATGTAGAAGATGTCGGGGCTGAGGATGCCTTACCAGGCAGTAATTTTTTAGGGCCCATTATGAAACTCAGAGATAGCTATAAGTCTGTACAAAGAAATGGTGTCTGTGGAAAAGCACAACCGGGAGAGATTGCAAGGCAGGCAACCCCAGAAGAGAATGTTAGTCTTCCTGTGCAGCTCCAAGCCAAATAACTGAATCAAATATTCCAAATCCAAGGGAAATACATGGTAGGAAAGGCTCCTGGAGGTCTCTGGGGTGTGAAATAGTACAAAGCCAGAAATTCTTTCAAGAGAGGAACTTCATTCGTAAAGGCAAGGAAGAAGGAGGAAGTTGGCCATCTTGGCTCAGCCTTCACAGGAGGTAAGAAAGCAACAAGTCAAACGTTCCCATAAATAGTTTAAAAGAATCAACTCAGCCATCCTTTCTCTCGCAATTGTAGTAAAAAGTCATTCTCCCATTACTTAAAGGAAGTGAAAGTAGGTTTTTAACTCTCTCTCTCTCCTCCACAAGAGAGAGATGTTACGAATGCCACTTTTCCAAGGGGGGGTGGAAACACCTCCCCTCCAATCTTAACTCTTCCAGAGATTGAAACAAAGCTTTAAAAAGACTGCTGTTCATCAATTGGATAGATTAGCAAGAGATTTGGGGAGACTTCCCACCTGACCGCACTTCAGCTGTATCCTTCAATTAGTTGTTTCCTTCCAGGCTCCGCTCGGCGAACACGTGCGGTGACATGACAGCACCGCCGCGCACCTCCCACGCTTCCTGGCTCCTGGGGTGAAGTTGGAGACCCCCCCCATGGCCGCCACCGATCCAGGGGGTCCCAACAAACCGCCCTGTGGCAGGGAGCCCCTGCAAGGCCCACTGTGCTCCCAAAGGGAGCCCACCGAAAAGACGAGTAGTGGACGCGCAAGTCCGTCGCCTTCAGGGACCAGACGTCATCTCCAAAGACAAATTCTTTGTGTGTCAAATCACACTTGGCCAATAAAGAATTGAATTCTATTCTGTTCTGTTCTGTTCTATTCTATTGACCATTCAAAGTTACAATGACGTTGAAAAAAGTGACCTATGATTGTTTTTCACAGTTACAACCTTTGCAGCATTCCCATGGTCATGTGATCAAAATTCAGATGCTTGGCAACTGGTTCATATTTATGAACATTGCTGTGTCCCAGGGTCATGTGATCCCCTCTGACAAGCAAAGTCAATGGCCATCCAAATTAGTGGCCATCAATACTTTTGCAGCAATGAATTCCACTGTGATAAACAGAGACTATTAAAAGCATAGCATCAGAGCAGTATACAAACCAACCTCCTAAACATCCTAAGTAGATCAAAAGTAGACTCCGCTCCTGCGGGAGCTGCATTGTCTGCCGATTTGCTTCCGGGTGCAATTCAAGGTGCTCGTTGTCACCTTTAAAGCCCTTCATGGCTTGGGACCAGGTTATCTGAGCGACCGTCTCTTGACAGTCACATCTACCCAACCCATCAGAGCAGGGAGGTAGGGAATGCTGTGGGTCCAATCACCGAGGTAGATACACCTGGTGGGACTGAGAAGAAGGGCCTTCTCCGTGGTGGCTCCCTCTCTCTGGAACATCATTACCAAGAGATTAGAATGCCCCCCATTCGATTTCTCTTCCAAAAGGCATTAAAGACCTGGTTCTGCCAGCGGGCCTGGGAACCGAGAGCGGGATGGAGGCCATTAAATGGCTTGTTTGATCTGCTATCGCCGGGGGGCGGGGAAGGGGTAATTTTATTATATTATAGTATATTAATTTATGTGATTCTTTTTATTAGTTTTATTGTTTTAAATGTGGTTTTATTTTCTGTAAGCCACCTTGAGTCGCAATGGGTTTAGGTGACAATATTAGACAAATAATCAATCAATCAAACAAACAAACGAATGAATGAAAAAATGACCCAGCAGTTCCAGAAGAAAAAAATAGAAAGTAAAGACTGCAGCAGTCAATACATAGGACAAAGAGGCAAAATATAGGCATAACTTATCAATGAACATCAACTAACAGTCAGGAAACATGATGAAAACTCTTTAATTTCACAGCACATGGACAAACGTAACCGTAGTTTCAGCTGGGAAACTGTGATCATCCTAGATCATCCTACCAAGAAATGCTAGAGTACTCCTGGAAGCCTGGCACTCTGACAAATTGGTCATCAATAAGCACACATACATAAACAGCATCTACATATCATTCAAAAGACTACAACACTGACAGGCAAATTACTGTATATAAACAGAGAGCCAACCCTTACTAGCACTGGTGATGGTACCTAGTTTGCGCAATGAAACCTTTGCAAGAAAGCAACCATGTTCAGAGAGCACTAAGGACACCTCACATATTAGTTGATTCTCATTCATTTCACTATGCCATAAACTATGGCTTACAAACAACTATAGCTTGGCCCCAATGAAACCAACCATTATATTGCTTAGCAATCCTTGTGAACCAAGCCAGGTTTTTTTTTTCTATTCCTAAACTATATTTAAAAGATTGATGAGCATCTTCAGGTGCTATGCTTTTTCTTCTCTCTCGGGTCCATTTGCTTACCAATAAGAATTTTGATTATTGCAGTCTGGAGTGGAAGCAATTAATCCAAGGAATGAAAGTCTTAATTATTAGAAGGAAGGTACGAGTTACAACGTAAAAATTCCAGTGAGTACACTATTTTCAAATGACACACTTATATATAAACAATTTTAGGATGGTAACACTTTTGCCTCCTTCTTCCCACTTTTTCTATGCCGAAAGCTGGATGCGCCCCTCTTTTAGGAAGGAGAAACAGTTCCATCTGTTCATTTTCTTGATAGATGATACCACTTTTACCAGTTTGAGAAATAACTTTTGCAATCATTATGCATACATTGAGCAGAAACTAACAGATTTTTTTCCTAAATTAAAGACTGAAATATGGTTTATGATTTAAAACTTGCTTATAGCTCTGATTTTTAATTCTGGTTCTAATGAAAGAATGAGCAGTCAAGGTGAAACACGTAGCCCTAAAAAGGAAAAAAAGAAAACTTTGAGCATGGTGACAACTTCTAGCAAGTGCATGGTAAGACTAACCATAAAGATCTAAACTAATCCTACCCACTTTTTGCTAGTCTCTAAAGTAAAAATAAGGCGAAGAGTTCTCTGGAAACTTCTAGGAAGTGTCACCCAACTGGCTAATAATCCATAGAGAAAGTTAGTGGTGGCAAAGCCACTAGAGAGCCATAGTATCATCTAGTCCAGGGGTTTCATGTCATCACAGCGGCATCACATGATGTATTGGGATTTTCCCCCGTTTGCTAAACCGAGCGTGTGTGCGGCCAGTGCGTGACGCTTCCAGCCTGTGGGCCACGGGTCTGACAACCCTGATCTAGTCTATCATGCTCTCTTCAGCTTTTCAGTCAGGAAAGCAAAACATAGGGAGTCAGGCTACAGTAGAGAAGGCATGTCTCCTGAGCCTCACCAAGCAGCCTTCCTTGGCCAATGAGACTTAGAACATGCCCACCTTGGCAGACTAGATTGGATGGGTAGAAACAGCAGCAATTGCTTAGAGTACCACTGGGGCTCTTGCATATGTTCAGTTCTGCATAACTATACCAAATCAAAAATGTTTTCTGCATCTGAAATACGCTATTTTATGCTTTAAATATGGTTTTTTAAAAAATAAAACAGGACAAAGCTGTTGAAAGGTTGCCTTTGCTTGACTGCCAGCAAAAGCTCAATACCTCTGAACATTTTATTTATTTATTTAGCGCCCTATAAGTGTTCCCAAATTTGGATGCCAGTTCTTTCTAGTTGATTCATAGATTTTAGTCATCTTGTTCATTTCTTGTCATCCCTGCCTATGACTATTCTAACGCTTTCTACCCCATTTCCCACTTAGAATCCCCCCCTTTTAAATCGTATGGTTGTCTCATTTGTGTGAAGTGCATACTTGCATTGCACTCAAGACAATTATCTTCTGCACAAAGTATAATGCATGGCTTCATGAATGCAAGGAAGTGATTTGCTGGGTCTTTTGTTAATTATTTGGTATGCATGCTTGAAAAACATTATGGCAACATAGGAACCAGTGGCACAGACATATGGTAATAGTCAGCTGAAAAGTGGATCTCTTAATCCTTGATCAGCAAGGTTTTATTGCAGTTAAAGCATGGTGTAGTTTAAATGGTGCTTTCTTTAGGGGAAAAAAACCCCAAAACAAAACAAAAGCAAAAAGCCTTTCAGTGCCCTGTTTAATGTGTAATATCCAGAGACATGACTAACTATGAATACTGAAGCAAGGCTGAAAGAATCAGTGTTTCACTGTACATAGACCTCAATATATCTTACTTCCTACTTATGAAAAGATGTTTATTACCTGTAACTGTCCAGAGGTGTGTGCTTCACAGCAGCAGAGATTGGTAATAAGCTTCCTTTTCTCATTTACATTGATAGCAAGCATTAGTGAAGATATATGCATTTCATTTCATGGTTCAGAAAGAACAAAGTATATGTATATGTGATAGCGGTGGGTGGTTAATGAAATGGTCTGACAAACATAAGCTAATACATAATCATACCAGAATGTGGACAGCAACACCTGTTCTCACTTCCCAGTCTTATGTCTCTTTTAAAAAGTTAGTGTTCGCAAGAAGTGAAAACTGCTACTATTTAGACATCAATATGCTCCAAGGAAATTTTACTGGTTGGATTTTTTTTTTTTTGCAAACACTAAAGAAATGAAAGAAGGGGGATTTTAATGATATCAAATCTCTTTTGCTTGTGTCCTAAGAGTAATGAAAACTTCACACATGCATGAAGCTCTAGTAATTATTTTAAACTGCCTTCTGTTGTCCCCCTGAGGAACACGGTGGTATTTGTTTGATGCAGTTTAATTAGTGTCAGGGTAATTAATGCTATGCTATCTACATGAGATCAAAACCCTTCCTTTGTAACATTCTAGTAACTAAGAACCAAGGCAGGGCATAGATTACAAAATAGGAAAACTAGCGTACGAGAGATTCAAAAGAGCCAGTTGGTATCAAATGTTAACTATCTATAAAAAGTGCCCAGTCCCAAGTACTTTGTTGTTGTACAAGTACCATGTATGTCAAAGGGATTTCTTCTGGTCATCCACTCAAACCACATAAAAAAAATTAGGTGTGATTGTTGACATTGAAACACATACACATTCAGATTATCAAGACTTACTGCTTTCAACAAATGATAAATTATTTTCTATTGCTGCAATCAAATTAATCAACACTTCAATGTACCCTCATTGATCATTAAAAGCTTCTTGTATTTAAATGTTATATTTTTTCCCAAATGAAGTCCTCAAAGCTACACAGAGGTACTACAATATAAAATCAACTTTTATTGTGATTTCATTTTACTATCTGTATTTCATAGTTGACTTGTATACACACCAACTTCTACCCATATGTTAACACAATGAATAAAAATATCTATGCTCAGCCCAAAACTGCATACCCAAGCAAAATATGATCTTCATAAATTCTCTAAAGCTTTCTTGGTCATCACCAACTGCAATATAAATCTCACACCATCTAAACCCAGGCTGATTACAGACTAAAAGTAATAGCTACAGCTATCTTGACTGGATAAATTATATCCTAAAGGTTGTTTCAGATTTTCTAATAAAGCTCCAGTTGGGGAAGGGGAGAGAGAGTGAGGGCAAATGCAAAGGGAGGGCTGGAAATGCTCAAGAATTTCACTCTAACCATGAAATTACAAGCTTGACATAATGCCTTTGTGATTGCTTTGACGTCAAAAGAAGGGGGGGGAAGGTGTGGCACGTTGAAAGGAGAAAATCACTGATGTGGCACAAAATAAGATTATCCATGAGACATAATATACCATCATTAAAACAATGATCATGGATTCCTACAATATTAAATTGATTTTGCAAGTATATAAAAAGGATGGTTTCTACTGGTATTATGGAAATGTGCTAGAATGCAGATTGATTTAGATGTTTGAGTATGCACAAATACCCACAAGACAATGATACAATGATTGAAATATCACATTTTCTCACCAACACGAGGATAAAGTTCAACTTTACTAGAAAATGCACTGAAGTTCCCACTGCAACACCCTTATTATGAAAATCCATTGAAGTATGTCTCAGACAATAGAATATCTCCATTTCTCTGAGGCATTCATTACTTAGTGCTTGCTGAGATCAGCTGAGTAGCAAAATATGCTTTTTCACATCTTTAGTTCTGCTATCTGCAGCCCAGTTGCTTATCAATTAAAGTGATAAATATAAGTGACTTTGATAACACAAGCAACACATTACGGAGCAAAGTAATCCCTGAAAACCCTGGCAGAAGAACTATATGCAAAGTTCAACAACTGTGAAAGAACTATTAAAGAGGACACACAAACAAGTGACCTTGAATGACAAGCGCACTTCATTCCAGCAATAAACAGCGGCAGTGCTGATAAGTGCTCATTGGCGCATAGAGTAATTACCTATCTGTCAGCATTGCTGGTGTATGCGAAATAGTATAAATGAAACATACATAATGTACAGCAATAATATCAGGGCATGCAGAACCTAATGTATTATCATCATTCTCAGGGCCCAGGTTTATGTGGCTGCCACTATAGTACTGAGTAAATGCCTTCAAGCCATGATAATTTCATTCTAATCTCCGTTCCATATTATAATTTTCATAGCTAAAAGATACTGAGGAGCAATACGTTTCAATCAAGGCCTAAATAGAACACAACCTGTAACCAGCTATTTTATATATCTGTATTGCCTTTTTTTCTTCAGAAAAATTAGTCCTTTTATGAAGAGAGGAAAATAAACTGTAAATATGCAGATGACACAAAGGCTCAGCAATGTCATCAGGTCCAGAGACAGGTTCTACATATCAGATGTGACCAATGCTATTTCTGATTTCTGGGACATTTAACTCTAACCATAGAAATATGGTTTAATTTGTGGTTATTTTCATGTTTTAAAAAAGAACTTGAAAAATTATATTCCCTGCTAAATGCAAATGCTTTTTATGTAAGTGTCATTACTGGCCTACCAGCAAACTTAATTGGTCAAGCAAAGTTTCTTTATGACAATCTCTCTCTTTATCTAGGGGAAGGACATTACTAGTAGCTTACTGGTAGCAGTACAGGACAATCCATGTTTTGTGTACCAAAGAATATCTATTTAATTCCCAACATCTCCCACTAAAATGATCTGATAGCAGGGACAAAAAATTATCTTCCCAAGGTTCTAGAGATTTATTTCATCTAGAAATGTTTTTTTGACCGAGGAAATCAACAGCTTAATATACAAGTGGATATGAGTGGACTTCTGAAATTGTCTTCCAAATACGTAGAAAGGGAAATTTGAAAGAAGTTTTCACTTGATTTATCCAGCATATGAAAGAATTCTAAACAAAAAACAAAAACAAAAAACACCACGTATAAGCAAGGCTTCCTCCTAGTCGACATAAAATTCCCAATATGGGACTTGCTAACATGACTTTTTTCTTGAGCTTTAACTGAAACATGGGAAGTATGGAAAGCTGCAGATCCCTGGAGATCTTAACTGTCTTGTAATTTTTTAAAAAAAATCAAAGTCCATTACATTCTACCCATGAGAATTTCTGTGTAATTGCACTTCCTCCAAAAGAAATTCTGAAGCAAAAGCCTCAATCAATTTGCATGAGAACTGGTAGAAAAAAAGAGTAAGAAAACGCCTCTCCCCAGCAATGACATGATTTAAATATGTATCCTTTCTCAGCTATGTTGTTTGGAAATTGCTTGATTTGAATGATACTAATCATGCAAATGCTTGCCCAGCACTGAGCTAGCCTAGCATCTGCTAAAATCTATATCTATATACATCATCTATATCTATATCTATACCTGTATCTAGCCTAGCACTGAGTTAGGCTCAACCTTATGCAAGTCCTGTCCTGTTCAGAAGTGGGAATCAGCTGCTTTGGACCGGCTCTAGCGAACCGGTAGTGGAAATTTTCAGTAATTTGGAGAACCAGCAAATGCCAAGTTTGGCTGGTCCCGCCTTCCTGCCCCTGCCATTCCCTGTCCTATATTCCCTTGTTTTTTTAGCTCATCTGGATTGCCACGCCTCAGCTGAGCTAAACAACAGCTCAGCTTATCAGCGCTAACATTAAGGGAGGTTTTTGAGTGCTGCGCGCGTGCGCAAAGCACTCTCTCATAGAACTGGTAGGAAAAGATTTGGAATTCCACCGCTGGTCCTGATACATTTGTTTTCATTCTTAGTAAATTTCCATTCACAAAGGCAAAGGTGTTGGGCGACTTATATAAGAAAATAGCCAACTAAGACTCTCTTCTCCTTTTCTGACCTTTACAGCTCAACAGTAATGTCTCACTTTGAGCCGTCTAGCCACAGGGAGAAAGATCTTCCCACCTAAAAATATGAAGGAATCCATGCCAGCACAACACTACAGTTTAAGGTACACTGAACAGAAGATAAGAGAGATAAGGAAGCAATGAAGTGAGAAAGCAGTGAAGAACAAAATACAAAAATATAACAAGTTTAAATCAGACTGTAGCCCAACTAGATTTATTTTTACTAATTTAAACCTTTCTGCCCCAGGTGATCTTCATTTGTAGTTATTTATTCTGCTGCATCTTAATGATCTTAGAATCTGTTTAACTGAGAAAGAAATGATAGAGAGCAAACGAAGAAGGTGATGGCATATTGCCTGATTCTATGCCAATCCATTGAGGTGATATTGATTGGCAGCTATTCTTATACTAAATGGGCAACAGTACACATATGCAGTAGATAAAAGCTTAAAGAGTGACAAGGTTATGATGAACTTTTTCTCTCAAACTGTCTTGAATAGCTGAATAGTAATATTGGTTGAGATTAATTGGACATGGTATTTTATAACTATGGTAGATAAACAAAGAATAGAGGTCTTGACATTGTTAGGTAAAAATAATTTAATAAATATAAAAGTAGAGTACAAAAGAGGTAGCTAGTTGTAGCTTTAAAATATTTTTGAATCCATTACAGAGCAAGACTGTAATATAATAGAGATATCAAAAACCAGCACAAAAAATGTAGAAACAATCTTGTCTAAATTTGCAGTTGCCAGATGCGTTGGATGATAATTTCCTTAATCCTCCAGAGAGCACAGTCTTTGGTTACATTATCTGGTGATGATGAAATTGAATACAACATATCTGGAAGAGATATTAACATGTATTTTGTAACAATGTGTGTTTAGGGACAGAACAGGGTCATAAACCTAATAATGGTCACATTTAAAGAGTAGTTGATTCCACAATAAATGTTCAAGAGGAAATATACCATATACATTTCTCTGAAGAAAAGGACAATCCAGTTATTAGAAGACAAGCTATTTTCTATACGAGAATATCAATTTCATCGAGTGAAAATGTTATAAAGTTATTGCAGCTAATATTCCACTAGTGATGAGATGATACCAACTACTGAATATGTAAGTGCATAGTAGCCATCATGTCCTTACAAAACAGGGCATATTTTCCTTCCTTATCCATTCGCTAATAACTAGTAGAGCAAATTAATTCCAATATAATTTTCTTCTATTCCTACTCATTTATTCAATTTTTGAACAGAAAAAAAAATCCAAAACAATCTGATTCTTATTTCCAGAAAAATAAATTATTGGATTTATTTTTGTAAACCTTTCATGATGATGGAGCTTTTAATTTTGTCAAGAATTGCTGTTCTATGCCTAGATCAATGAACTATATCCTGAAGACAGTTATTTAATGAAGTATCTCCATATCCTAACCTGACTCCTGGCTGCAAAAAGCTTATAAAAATTTCCTTTCGAGCAAAGTTTTTCTGAATTCAACAACAATCTTGATAAGCATTTCCTTCAAGAAATGCTTAACAAGAGAGCTTTTGATATTTGGTATATCAAAGAGTCTGCCACTGATATGACCTTACTGTGTATAAAACATGAACTCTGTTCACTGGAAGCCTTTCTTAATAGCAAAGCAATTTCACAATTGGGAGGAAAAGTTATACTAACAATATTGTGTAATCGTATTAGATTCCACCATTTAACATAGCAAACGGGTGAAAAAGGCTGGAATATATAAGGATTGGGGTGAAGTCGGCAGAAATGATTATATTTTTCGATCTTGTTTTAAGTTTCCACACATCTATGTTGTGGCTGGTAAATGTTCTGTATATGCAATAATTTTTAAATAATATGTATGAATGTTTCCAATTATGAGGTTTTTTTAACTTAAATAAAGGGCTCCTAAAAATAGCGGCTAGTTATCTTTCCTGGCAAAATCATGCAGTTCTGAGTCAATTTAGATTTAGTATATTAGACTATATTGAATATCACTTATTTCATTTTGCAAGAGAGTTTATTCTAATATTTCTGTCTATTAAGACTTCCAAGTGTTTTGTACTTATTAGATCTAACTGTAGCAGTGCTTTTTCTGTTTGAGTTCTTGACTCTGCCTCCTACTTTGTTCTTAGTCATAAAGTTGTTACTATATTCTGGTTTATCCCAGGCTGTTTTCAGAATATTCAACCCTGGAAAATTTATACAGGTGAATTGAGTTGAATTTCAGAGGTTTCACGATGTAAGGTTAACTTTAACGAATTCCATTTGACAGAGGAGAATGGTCTGGAAAATTGTACAAGATTCAAGAGGAAATGTCAGTATTTCCTGGTACATAGAATTTCTTCTTCTTCTTCTACAGGTAGTCCTTGATTTAGGACTACAACTGCGACTGGAACCTCTATCACTAAATGATGTGATCATTGAGTTTGCCTGATTTTATGATCTATGCCATAGTCATTAAGCAAATCACTCTGGTTATTAAGTGTATCAAATTTTCCCATTTACTTTGTTTGTCAATAGCCCCCTAGGAAGATCACAAATGGTGATCACATGACCCAGAGATATGCAGCTGTCATAAATAAATGTCAGTTGCCAAGCTGGTTTGATCACCTTTTTCAGCACCATCTGAATCTGTGTACCTTTGCAAAGAAGTTACACAAATGGTTCTACTGTAAGTCTACTCTGCTCATATTGTTATTACTTACTGAAAAACATTCGAAGTCATACTGTGATTTCAATGAAACATATGATGAGGCAAAAGTCTCCATGGTAGCAGTAATTCAAGGATTAATGATCCTTCTCCAATTTAATTTTTTGTATAAAAGAAAATAACTGAGACTATCCACTTTAGCCTTAAAGTCCACCATTACATTTTTACTTATTTATTTGCAATTTATTATCATACAAAATCATATTGCTAAATCAGACACATATTTTTGGCTTTTTGATTCTAGATTTTTGAGACTTCATGCTTCAGAACAGAGCATTGTATTTAGATGGCAGCAGAGAGCCATTTCTTACAGCTATTACAGTGAACATTTTCCTCAGTCTAATGCCACTAGACATGATAGGGAATTCTGGGAGAAAAAGTCCATTCCAAATTAGAAGTCCAAATTAAGGAAGTAATCATCCTTTTCATGGAATCCTAAAGTGTGTCAGCTTCAGAATGCATATCTCACAAAGAGTGTCCTAGTATCAAAACTGCAATTTTTCTTGGTACTAGAAAAGCATGCTTTCATTCATCATAATTTTTAAACATGCACATATTTTGAAATTCAGTAATTAATTGATAGTTTATATTACATTTAGTTTGACTGCATATTAGCATGAAATTATACACAAAATGAATGTTGGCATATAACTGTTTTAAATAAAATCGAAATATACAAGTTTTATTAGCTAAATATAACAAAACACTTAACAGTTTTTTCCAACCTGGTGTAAATCCACTGGATGTTTGGTCTACAATTCACAGGATTAGATTTGGCCAATTCTTATTAACTATTGGCTGTATGCCAACTATGCCAACTATCCAAAAAGATTGAGATAATTTTTTTCTAAAAACAAAGTGCAGACTATCAAAGGTGCATGAAATCATAGGGATGAGACATTGGTTTATAGCCCAAAACTGTTAAGAGATAAATTCTGCTAGACAACTTTTTTCCCCCAGGAAATGGCTGGTTTTCTCTGTTGTTAATTTTGTCCTTCAGTAGGTAGAGGAAAAAATCAAGATGATCTATCATGCATGACTTGCAAACTAGAAGGGAAGACTTAGTTGGAGAAATAGCAGAAATACTGAGGAAAACTGACCATCTAAAACAGAACTTCAAGATTTTAAAAGAAACTAAAGCTAAACATAATCGTTCTGGGAGCTTGATATCGTTTTATTTTTAAAAAAGAATTAAAAAAATCATTGCAACAGTTAATTAAAGAAGATTAGTGAAGAAACTGCAGCCTTGTCTTCCCCAACAACAATAAAACAACAAAAAGCTCTTCTTTCATAACAACAAAAATGTATTCCACCAGATATTGTGAAGAGTTGGATGTGTTATAATGAAGGTTAAACAGACCTATGCCTGGGATACTTTATCTCTTTGAGCTTGTTTTATTGCAGATATTTCATTACTCAAACTAGGTAACCTTTTCAGTGCACTGATGATGTTACCTAGTATGGGTAATGAAATGTCTGCAACAAGACAACCAAGTTCAGAGAACATCAAGGACCTTTCATTTCAACCCTAAGCTACAAATATCCTCTATCGACGATTTATTTCTGAACAGGATTTGGGCTTCAGGGTCTAAACAATCCCTTCCAATTCAGTGATTCCTTGATTCTGTATCTACAAAGGTATTGTAGCACATACGTATGTGTTATTTTTTCCTGACTCTAGAGGGTGGTACTCATCTCCATTTCAAAGCCGAAGAGCCAGCACTGTCTGAAGATGTCTCCGTGATCACGTGGCCAGCATGACTAAACATCAAAGGTGCACGGAATGCTGTTACCTTCACACCAAAGATGGTTCCTATTTTTTCTACTTATATTTTTACATGCTTTCGAACTGCTAGGTTGACAGAAGCATGGACAAGTAAGAGGAGCTCACTCTGTTACACAGCGCTAGGGATTCGAACCGCCAAACTACCGATCTTTTTCATCTACAAGCTCGGTGTCTTAGCCACTGAGCCACCGTGTCTCTATTTATACATCTACATGAAAGTAATTTTGTTTCTCCATTTACTCATATTTGTTTAATTAGAATAACTTCTAAAGCAATTAAATCTATATTGTTTTCCTTTTTAACATTTATTTGTATTGGAGAATCTGTCCTGAGTCAGCATAGGATTTTAAGGAATTCTAGTACCCCTTCCAGAGAACAGATTTGCCAAATGTTAGAAAGAAGTTAACATAGTTCCTATTTTACAAGCAGTTTTAAAAAGGCACACTCCTGATAATGACAACTTCAGAATGCTCAAGTCTTCAATCCAAGTCTAATCCCCATTGGTGACCATCATTCTGCCTCTTCATTACTTCAGTCTTGTTTTTATGCAATTAGCTCACCTCTTAATTAGCTTCTCCCTTGTGTACAGACAAATGCACACACTTTATCAGTTGGCAGAAGAGATAGGGAAATGGGGACAGGACTGAGGTTCTATACTTTTCCTCAGAAACTGCATTTGCTAAAAGAAAAACCCAACATATCCTAATCCTCAAAATGATTTTTAAGAGTCATTTTAAAAACTCTGAGGTATCCTTGTCTCATGGGCATAAATCCTTCAGATTAACAAAATCATATTAGAGACATAAAAATAAAAGTTTTAGTTCTAAACTACCTGATACAAATTTTGCCTACATTTTCATGAAGAACAATTTTGCGCATTATATATTCTTCTTCCTAACCATCCTACAGTATGCTTTGTGGGTGAATTTGAGTAACCATATGGAAACCAAAAATATCCTTGTGCTGGCAATAAACTTATCATTTGAGGTCAAGGGCATTCTAAAGATTAGCTGCAAGCAAGATCAGAGATGCCAAACAACTGTATTGTGTCAAAGTAGAGAACAAATTGATACATAAACATGCTCTCTATAACTACTCTATAATAGTTTCACAATGTTAAAAAAAGATATCACTATCCATCTAAGCAAATTGAATAATCTGAAATATATAAAGCCTGAACTATATCAATATTGACCTGAAAATTAGAATATGTGAAAAATCCCTACTGTTGGGATATTTTGATTTTTTAAGACCAAATGACTGAACTAATATGCACAGAGACAAAGTCAAAAATATGAAATATAAAAAGACAAAAATAGGAAATTGTTTATATAATTAGATCTATCATTAGGCCTAGGAATCAGGGGCCACTTTTTCCCAGTCATCAAAAAGAAAGAAAAAGTAAAACGGGAATCAAAGCACAAACATTGTCCAAACCTTTTGTCCCTGATTCACCACACTAAGAGGCAAACCCTTTTAAACAAATCTCAGAGGGCCAAGGATTTTGAGCCACTCTGCAAAGCTTTCAAATGAACTACTAGGCCTTTTCTCTTTGGCAAAGTCTTGAGGGGCTTGCGCATCTGCCAATCTGTAGTTTGCCTCTGGCTAGAAGAACATGATTTGAAGGGATATGGAGAAAACTGTAGAGATCAACTGCTTTGTCTGTTTGCTTATTTGTTTGTGTAATATCAGGATCACTTTAGCCCAATAGCAAAAGTACCTTAAAAGTTAGCAACCAGGACCTTGTCCTAATATGAGAGACTGATAACAGATTACATGCAACAAACAAAAAAATATTCAAATCTAAAAAGCTAATGACATGAAGACTGACAGTGACAAATGGATTAACGATAAATGTGATTTTTCTAACCAGATTCCTGCTAAATATTGTCACCAATTCCAGCTAGCATATCAACAGTCACAATCCATCTAGAAAGCAATAGATTGAGGTATAATTCAAAATTAAGTACAGAAAGGTGTGTTTCATTCTAAGCAACAGAATGGTTAGAGAAAATGGTATGGAAGTGTTGCAGATGTACTCTTTTACAATCCAGAACATGATTTCTCGTTTGTTTGTTTTTTGCTGGCACTAAAATTTATAAGTAGGTTTCATAGATTCTTAGGGCTGGTAGGGACTTTGGAGGCCTTCTAGTATAACTCCTGTCCAGGGCAAGAGTATTTATTCCATCCTAGACAAATGGTGGTCCAATCTTTTCTTGAAAACCACCAGTGATAAAATACCCACAATTTTTGGGAGACAAACTGTTAGTTGATTAATTGTTCTCACAGTTAGTGAGAATTTCTAGGAAATTCTGAGGAAATTTCTCCTTAGTTCCAGTTAGTTAATTTCAATAACTGATAGTGGGTTTCTGAGAGTTAGAAGAATTTTTGCTGGTTCAGAAGTAATAACATGAATGTGCACTCTTCAAGAAGATAAAATTAGAAGTATAAAAAAATATCTAAGAACTTATATACTGATTTTTTTTAATATTCAAGAAAGATAAGCTGAAGTACCAATCTCCGCCCCCCAAATAATATAATAAAGAACTAACAAAATCCTATTTAAAGGATTTCTGATATGATCACCCTTTACACAAGTAGCTCCACACCTAAAATATTGTTCCTAATACATTAGTGAAAAAAATTATAACCTATCCCCACATTCACACAACACTGGTTACAGCTATGTCAATGAGATATCTCCCAAATGAACGGAAACTAACCACATGAGCTAAATGCCAAAAATGATTGCTTGTCTGATTCTAATCATTCCAACTGTTAATTGTAAACTACTTTGAAAATGTCTGTTATTATCCCTATTTATCTCTGGCAGATTCATTCCTAAATTATTTTTCTTATATTCTTCTTTTTCATATACTTTGCACCATGAGCCTCAAAATGGCATTGATTTACTAGGATGAATTAACAATATATTCCATTACTCACTTAATTCCTTTGAATGAAAATGTACAACAGACTACTGTATAAAACGTAACATTTTATAACTTATGCATATGACTTTATTACTATTAAGCTTATTTTTGAACCAGGAGTACTTATTTACTATAGGAGATGAGAGACCTATGGTTCCCCAGCTGTCACTGAACTGTCCAACTGAGCAGCTACAAATGGTGAAGATTCCTAAAAGTTGCAGTTCAGCAAAAATTACCCTAATCCTCCTTCCCTGAGAGAAATTGCATATTATCATATTTAACTATTGCAATTGTATTGTTCATCCTAGGCCTTGCCAGGAAAATTGGAACACAGCACGGGAAAGCCTTCTGTAGCTTCAAACCCTTTGAAAAAGATAATAACCTGGACAAATAGTTTCCAAAAATCTGGGGCTCCAATATTCTCTCTGGGAAAAATGTTTCATGGAGAAAATTAATCCTGCAATATTGCATTTCTACCTAGATAATTATGAAGCCCATTCTGTGACACGGTGACATTAAGTGGTAAGTGATGTAAGAAATATGCATTGGAAAGGTTAAACATCAAGCAGGGGCAAATGCAAACAGGCAATTTTCAGTTTTACCTCTTTAAATCAACAAGAGAGAGTTGTAGCTGACACATACAGCTTCTGCTTGCCCTTTATCATGTATGTGTTTCACCTCAAAAACTGTCAGCGACTTGTCAGAATCAATCAGAAAATCTTATGCTGTTCTGCAGTGATGTACAAGGTTAGACAGCAGAACACCAAATTTCTGGTAGTATATGTCAAGAACCATATGAAAACAGATGTCCTCATTATTCCAATGCTTGGGCGCAAAGGGACATTGACCCTACCTTTCTGACCCATATTTGGCAGCAATAAGAGTTGTATAAATAAATTAAGAAAAAATGATGCATTCATCAAAACAAAAGAAGGTCAATGTCATTATTTCACTTACAAAGAAATTACATTCATCTTTCCATGGTTATCTTATCAGAAATCACAGTTAGTTTTCATGACTCTAAATATCCTTGATAAAATTGGTGATTATACTTTGGGAGCAAAAAAAAAAATCATCATGGAAAATAATATCCTGGTTGATCTAAGAAGAAAAGTGAAAGCTTTCTTTCTCTTGTAAAATTACTCATAATTTTATAGTACTTTGTTTAAGAATAAATTCTTGGAACATTTGCTTTGAAAAATAGGGGAAAAGACTTTTTCTTCAAGTTGCTAGGGAAGGGCAAATTGGCTTTTCTATAAAGATCCAGCTACGCCATCCCATACTGTTTCCTTAGTTGAATGGATAAACTATCTACATAATTTTGATAAATGTGGTATATGCTGCAGATATCTCTGGGAAATGGATCAGATAAGTAGTAATGACAGAATGACATGCCCAAAAGCAGTAGCCTTTTGGCCAGCAAATTTAGTTTATGATAAATGAAAATGGAAAAGTGTATCCAGGTGTTTGGGAACTACACATAGAAAGCCAAAGGAGGAGCTCATGGCTCTTGTGGAGTAGTCCTGGACAGTATTAGATGTAGGAAGTATGCCAGCAATACAATATGCCAAGTAACCCCTTTGGCAAAATGCAGTCTCAACATAGGTCATTTCAACAAAGATATTCTACTTTGACTACAGATAACATACAATCCAAAAGTACAAAAGTACAGAATCAAGCAAGATGGAGCAAAAACTAAACATTGCAGTAACATATTTATTTCCTGAAAAACTGAATACCTCAGAATTAAATTGCAATTCTGAAAGCTCATATAAAATATCTGTAAATGTGTGAATCAGGAAATAGATTTTCCCCCAACTTCTGATATGCCTGCTAGAGAAAATCAAACATATGTATGCACGCATGCATGCATGTATGCATGCATGCATGCATGTATGTATCTATTGTGTCACAACCCCTGGTATGCCCAAATATAGGAGGAGCATTCTGCTTCCCTTTTCTGTCTTTTGGCTCATCCTAGGAGCCATCCAGGCAGAAAGCCATTTTTTTATGTTGCCTTTGTTACATTTGTGTTGCGTTTGTGCTGATAAATGAATAAAGGGAGACTAGTATAGAACTATTTCAAGCTATTTAGCTCTCATCAGCTAGCCATAACCTTACTGGGAATCGAACCTGGGCTGTATTACATATCATATCATATAAAAAAATGGCTTTCTGCCTGGATGGCTCCTAGGGTGAGCCGAAAGACAGAAAAGGGAAGCAGTATGCTCCCTCCTATATTTGGGCATACCAGGGGTTGTGACACAATACATACCTATTTCCCTGGCTTAGCTGATAAACGAGGAGAGCCTGTGGCTTAGTGGCTAATACAACTGCCTGATATGTAATACAGCCCAGGTTTGATTCCCAGTAAGGGTATGGCTAACTGATGAGAGCTAAATAGCTTGAAATAGATCTATACTAGTCTCCCTTTATTTATTTATCAGCACAAATGCTATATATATATATGAGGAAAAAGGACTTGCAGTTCTGGAGATGAACACAAACAACCACAATAATTAGTTCTACTTTTAGTATTGTTTATGCTATATTTAAAATGTAAATATTCCAATATCAATACAATACAATACAATACAATAGCAGAGTTGGAAGGGACCTTGGAGGTCTTCTAGTCCAACCCCCTGCCTGGGCAGGAAACCCTATACCGTTTCAGACAAATGGCTATCCAACATCTTCTTAAAGACTTCCAGTGTTGGAGCATTCACAACTTCTGGAGGCAAGCTTTTCCACTGATTAATTGTTCTAACTGTCAGGAAGTTTCTCCTCAGTTCTAAGTTGCTTCTCTCCTTGATTAGTTTCCACCCATTGCTTCTTGTTCTACCCTCAGGTGCCTTGGAGAATAGTTTGACTCCCTCTTCTTTGTGGCAACCCCTGAGTTATTGGAACACTGCTATCATGTCTCCCCTAGTCCTTCTTTCTATTAAACTAGACATACCCAGTTCCTGCAACCATTCTTCATATGTTTTAGTCTCCAGTCCCCTAATCATCTTTGTTGGTCTTCTCTGCACTATTTCTAGAGTCTCCACATCTTTTTTATATCATGGCGACCAGAACTGAATGCAGTATTCCAAGTGTGGCCTTAACAAGGCATTATAAAGTGGTATTAACACTTCACGTGATCTTGATTCTATCCCTCTATTTATGCAGCCTAGAACTGTGTTGGCTTTTTTGGCAGCTGCTGCACACTGCTGGCTCATATTTAAATGGTTGTCCACTAGGACTCCAAGATCCCTTTCACAGTTACTACTACTGAGCAAGGTATCATCTATACTGTACCTGTGCACTCCTCAACTAGAGTCTTAAACAAGCTTATCCATTATCTAATTTTGTTGCTTACTCCACCTCCAGCCATTGAAAATCTCTTGAGTAATTTTAGATCAGTCACCCTATCACAACTCAATCTACCATACAGGTTTATTGCAGTGGAAAAAATAGGAAGAAAGATTACTATGTATATACTTTTATTTCTGGAATGAATGGTGAGTTAAAATTCTAATAATAAAATTCATAAGAAAGTGGCAAAAAGAAGCCTCTGAGACCTCATTGAGCATAGTGTAAAAAGTAGAGGAGTCAGCTATGCAACATTGTCTCATGCTATGATCATCTGGGATAAAACATCAGTTTCATATCTATCTATTCAGCCAACTTTCAACCATCTTAAAATCTGAAGATAAAATTCCAAAGAAAAATACAAGGAAGAAATGGTGAAAATTGCAGCCTGATTATTTTCACAGTAATTCCCTTTGTATATCCAAACAGGAAATAGTTTTTGTTTTTGTTCTGCTTTATGGACAAAGATATCCAAAAGCCTTCTTCAACTGATGTCAAAACTTGATCATGAGTATAATAAGATTTATGAATGAATCCGATGTATGAATGAATCAGAGGTTATATGGCAACAGTCAGTGCCACATAAAATGCTTCATTTATTTTCAGCAAAGTAATATTCCACTGGCACCTGGGGTCCATGTCGACACTTCCCTTGGCACTCATTAGTCTCCCATTCTTCACTTAAGGGTTTTTTTTTAAAAAAAATCCTTTTAATTAAAAATAACTAAATAAATAGGAGGTTGAATACTGCAAATTCTACTGAATTCCTCTCATCACCATGCCATGCAAAAGGTAAAACAGTAAAATAAGAATTAGTAAGCTGGCATGTTTATGCCACTCAGGAAGTGAACAGAAAGCAAAAATAGACAAAACATTCAATAGTGTCAATTTAATCCTATTCTTTTCTGGTGGATTATTGGCAGACAGCTGCAAAGCCCCAGAGCTTTGCAAACCTACCAGCATGTCATTTCAGAACCTGAAGTTCAAGTGTTGGAAGAAATGGTAAAGCAAAAGTAACCAACCAACAGAAGGTTAATGGAGAACCTCTAATGCCATCACTCTGAAACATGCCAACTTTTCAAGCACAACTATATCACTGTTGAGCTGGAAGTAAATTAGTTTGTTTCTATAAAACAGCTGAAGTCATCAGAATATAGAAGTCCAGTTCTGCTTTTAAAGTAGCTCACTGTTGTTGTGGAGAAGACCGTTCTGTTTGCCTTCCTATTCTACATAATCGATTCAATCCAAGAGACAAGCAAAGCTGATGAGCAGTAGCAGTGCCAGAACTACCAAATCTACCACTGAAACAGTAGGTTGCCCTTCAGGTTTCTTACTATGATAAGATCAGACTCAGTATCCTAATAGGCCGCTGTCTATGTCACTCTTTTCCCCCACTTGCTATGCTCATTGGTACCATCACTAAAGTGATTAGACTAATTCTGTCTAGAAATAACAGATACTGGCAATGATTAAATGGTGCATCCTCATATTTACATCGTTAAGCTCTTACCAAAGGCAAAACAATTACACTTCTGTAAAACATCAAAACATGTCTTTGAGCAAAATCAATAATCCAACAGCCAGGCATTATGAAGTTAATAGTCTATCAAGACATTAACAGTGTTGACTCCTGAAGAGAAGTCGAGAATTTTAAAAGACAAAACAATGTTTATCAGATGGGACAGATTGCTGCTTGTCTGACCAACTTAGTTGTGTGACAGAGCTATGAGCTGCCTTTGGGTTCACAAGTCCTTCAAAACCAAAGATTCATGCTAATAGAAAGCTTTTTCAGTGGAAAGCTCCCAACAATCTGAGTTAAAGTTTTATTTATTGGCTTTGACCATCTACTTCTGTTATCAGCCATAAGGGCCCACACACTTCATCAACTCTCAACAATAGCCGCAAGCTTGGACAATCTGTCTTGTGTCTTCATTGGGGTAAAACTTCAATAGAGCAGCATCATTTAAAAAGCAACCCACGCATAAAATGGAAACTCATTAAAACAGACTTTTTCAAAAGGGGATACCCTACGCTCCAATTGAATTGAACTGTTTTTATTTCAAAGACGAAAGGTCCATTACCCAGCTATACATTCATGTGATCTTAGCTTAAGTGCTTTTTATTTGACTTAAAACCTTGGTTCCTTCCCATGTCTTTTTGAGGCTCTGAAAACATAATAGGAATTCAGTCTTTACTGCAGACAGTAAGACCTTTTATGTTTTTTTTCCTTTCAATGACATCTCTTTTATCTGGGTGACTGGAGAATGACGAGGGCTGCTTTCACATGTATTTGTACAGAATTTTTAAAGCCTTCTTTCACATTAAACAATTGCCCTCTAAGTAACAGAAGAGGCTGAACATAATACAGGTGTAGTCATTTGCATTATAGATGGAAGAGTGCATAAGGAGTAAACGTCAAGCTATTCTAAAGGGTTATATGCAAACTGACTTGCAACTTACTCACCTTGAACTTATTATGAGGGTAATAATAATATAAAAAGCCACACAGAATAATCTCAACTACATGGAAACTATTTTTTTAGCACACAGCATGCAAGCTATCGAGAACAATCAAGGTTAATATTATTCTAAATGTATGCTGATGATTGAACACTAAATGAAATGAACTGTATTCTCAGTTTCTTATATTTATTGAATGTCAAGAAAAAAATTGTTTAATATTGCCCAACTGCACATAAATATTCCCTGACTCAGCCACCCAACATTTTGACATTAGAGGAAAAAATATACAAACATTCAGTATAGCATACCTTTAAGGGGTTATAAATGCATAATTATAGGCATTCAAGACCACAATGGAACAGCAGCAGAATAGTTTATCACATTTATAGAAACAAGTCAGTAATACTGTTTTAAGTAACTTAGAAACTCAAAATGATAAATGTTATTATTGGATTATACTATTGTGTAAGTAATTATGATATTTATCAACTGTTCTTTTAATAAAAACATACCTAAATATCATTTGCGTATTATTACATTACTTAATTAATAACTTAAAGTGAAACTGTCACCAAATACCCATGAAAGGAAATCTTACTTTGTCCAGTGCCAAGGCAAAAACATGCACTTTTTATTATTATCAGATTTTTATCTGTCCTTTACACACACACACACACACACACACACACACACACACAAGCAACATCCAAGTATCACCAAAGGGTAAGATAGGTTCTGAAAAGCCAGTCTAATAGGAAGGACAAGACCCACACCCTCAACATGTCTGTCACTAGATAAACTGCCAGTATAATGAGTTGGTCAAAAGAGAACATGGAGGGAGATGACTTCCCGTCCCCGAAGGCGACGGATGTGCGCGTCCGCAGCTCGTCTTCTCGGTGGGCTCCCCTTGGGAACACAGGAGGCCTTGGAGGGGCTCCCTGCCGCAGGGTGGCTTGTTGGGACCCCCTGGATCGGCGGCGGCCATGGAGGGGTCTCCAGCTTCGCCCCAGGAGCTGGGAAGCATGGGGGGTGCGCGGCGGCGCTGCCATGTCGCCGTGCATCTTCGCTGAGCGGAGCCTGGAAGGAAACAATTAATTGAAGGCTACAGCTGAAGTGCAGTGAGGTGGGAAGTCTCCCCAAATCTCTTGCTAATTTATCCAATTGATGAACAGCAGTCTTTTTAAAACTTTGTTTCAATCTCTGGAAGAGTTAAGATTGGAGGGGGGGGTTCCACCCCCCTCGGAAAAGCAGCATTCGTAATATCTCTCTCAGAGGAGGAGAGAGAGTTAAAAACTTACTTTCACTTCCCTTAAGCAATGGGAGAATTTTACTACAATTGCGAGAGAAAGGATGTCTGAGTTGATCTTTCTTTAAACTATTTATGGGAACTTTTGACTTGTTGTTTTCTAACCTCCTGTGAAGGCTGAGCCAAGATGGCCAACTTCCTCCTTCTTCTTTGCCCTTACGAATGAGATTCCTTTCTTGGAAGATTTTCTGGCTTTGAACTATTTTCCACCCCAGAGACCTAGGAGCCTCTTCTACTACGCATTTCCCCTGGATTTGGAATATTTGATTCAATTATTTGGCTTGGAGCTGCACTGGAAGATTAACATTCCCTTCTGGGCTTGCCTGCCTTGCGATCTCTCCCGGTTGCCCTTTTCCATAGACGACATTTCTTTGCGCAGACTTATAATTATCTCTGAGTTTCATGATGGGCCCTAAAAAATTACCGCCTGGTAAGGCATCTTCGGCCCCGACATCCTCTACGTCCAGCTCGATTACTCAACAGACACAATTGGTGTCATTTTTACAACCTAAAACTCCTGAAGAGAGTTCAAAGGATTTATCTGTTCACCAAATGCTTCAAATTCTTTTAAAGGGACAGGATGAATTGAAAAAACAACTGACAGACCTAAATGACCAGCTCAGAGAAACGCAACAACAAGCCACACAAAACAAACAGAGAATAGGTGTACTGGTGGAGGGTGCAGTTGGGATGAGGGAGGAGGTTAAGACAATTCAGAAGGGGAATATAGAATTTGAAAACTATATGATAAAGATGGAATTTGAAAGGATGTCTTTTTTCCTTAGATTTCAAAATTTGCCAGAAACCGAGAATGAAGATCTCAAGGAGATTATGACCACAATTTTAGCAGAATAATCAAAAGAGATAAACAGCAGCTGTGATGGGATATTGACCTGATTTACAGGATCAACTCAGCATACGCTAGAACACACAACGTTCCAAGGGAAGTCCATGTTAAATTTCTTAGAAAGACCACAAGAGATGAGGTCTTAGGAGCTCAAAGGGTGGGACCACTAAAACATAAAGACAAAGAAATAACCATTCTTAAACAGATTCCAAAGAAAGTAAGAGATAAGAGGAAGAAATATTTCTCTTTAGCAAAGAAATTATATAATAAAGTAGTCTAGTTCAGGTGGTTATTGCCAGAAGGTATGTTGATTTTCTGGGAGGGCAGCAGAATTAGAATTAATACAGTTGTGGAGGCGGAGGCTTTCATTAAAAAACACAATGCCCTCCTAGATGAAACAGGGGACAGTACACAAGATATGAAGAAGGGAGGGGCCGAGGCTCTGCCAGAAGACAGGGAGGAGGATCCAACACTGAGAAGACTCAGGTCACAAAAATGAATTGAAACATTATTGCAATTGTTGTTATAATGTAATTTTTGGAAGTGATACAAAAAATGATTGGACATACTGATGATTTAATGTAAAATCAAAAACTGCCAATGTTTATTCAAATGTTGATGTTTTTCTATTTCTTTTTGTAAAAGTTGTGAGATTTGGGGGGATTACCTTCCCCCGCATAATATAGCTGTCAAAATTTTCTATACACTTTTTTTACCCTTTCTCCTTTAAAAAATTTGTAAAAACCAATAAATTTTTTTCAAAAAAAAAAGAGAGAACATGGAAGCTGCCAGTCAAATACCCACAAGCTTCTCACAATGTACAGAGGTTTCCACCCCAGTCCAACAGCCATAGACCATACTTATCTGGAAATAAGGCAGGTGGAGTTTGGTGAATGTCAAAACCATTGTCCTCTACTTAATCCAGAACATCCATGAGTACATCATTAAGATGGCTCTCAAAGATGAGCTGCTGAGAGAATACCAGAAGCAGCAACAGACATGGAAAGAAGATCAAGCAGAGGAAGTGCCATGGGAAGACAATCTCTTCCATGGGATGTACCGTTGACATGGCTGACACTGAGAATTAGCAATAGCACTTTGACTTATATATAGCTTCATAGTGCTTTACAGCAGTCTCTAAGTGGTTTACAAAGCCAGCATATTGCCCCCAACAATCTGGGTTCTCATTTTACTGACCTCTGAAGGGTGGAAGGCTGAGAGAATCTTGTACAAGTTAGGATTGAGCTCCTGACAGTTGGCAGAGTTATTCTGAAATACTGCATTCTAACCAATGCACCACCACAGCTCCTACCAATGTCTGGAAATCCTACCAGTGTCTGGAAAGGGCTGAACTAAAAGACAGCAGGCAGGAACAGCATATATAAATGGTACAACTGAGTAGCTACTGTTTGTACAGAAATATCTGCACAATAGATGAGCTAGATCCTCTCAATTCAGATGGGATTTGATAGAAGGTTGTGGAGAGTAACAGGGCTAAAACCCTGACCCAGATGGACAAGCAGGTATTAGCCAATCAACTAGACATCATGGCATTAGACAGGGATCCGAAAACAGCAGTGGTGATAAATATAATGGTGTCAATGACAGCAACATCAGGAAGAAAAAGTTGGAGAACCTGGAGAAGTACCAGAGTATAAAGAAGTGGATGTGGAAAATAAAATCAAAGTTAGGTCGAAACATTCAGGATGGTGACTACTAAGCTGAGAAAGTGGCTCCAATATATCCAAGGAACAACATTGAAACATTTCATTCAGAACAGTGCGGTGCTAGGAATAGCTACAATACTGTGCAGAGAACTCTCAAACTCAAGGTCTCTGGTAGAGGATCAGAGATTGAGCAAGATACATACACTCATAGGGGCAAGAAGGAATTTAATGCACAAACCCACATATATTGTCAGCTCAAAGCAGAGAATATACCTTAATATTATTGCCTTCCCACTTATTATAAATCTACTAAGCCCATATGCTCACTTGATCTGTTCAAAGGGTTAGGAAGTGTTCGAAAACAGTTTCAATAGGTACTCTGGAGTAAAGGAAATCCTTCTTAGGAAACTCCCTCATATGCACTTTACAATCTGTAATGTAAAGGAAAGGCTCTTTTCCAATTTGGTAAAAGTTCAGGAAATGACCCTCCATGACTGAAACGCAGTTAACACACAGCTCTAGAAGAGGGATAAATTACAGAAGCTTCAACAAGCTTCTTAACAGAATCTTCTTTTCTATTGTTCCAAAGTGAAGAAACAAGGGCAAGGATACCTCTGCAGGAATTCCCGTGTCTTCTAAGAGAATTAACCTCATGCCTAGCCTAGAAGGCTCTTAATTTCTCCTGTGTATATCTTTTTTCTAATTTTTCACCATGAAGCCAATGTTCTAAAGTCTGCATCTGACGAATAGATATGTTGGAAAGCTGAAAACAATATGTATTTTGTAATTGCTTCCTGGAACAGTCTTGCGACTTCACTCTTGCCCAAAGAATAGGGGGATGACATGTGATTGTCCATTCTGGACTTTCTATTTCACTAATGCTATCTCATGCTAAGACTCATTATCAATAAAGATAACTGAAAGGAGGCAAATGAATAAAGAAAATGAACAAAGGTACATGTAACTGAAATTCAACTCTTACTCAATTTAAGTAATAATGTTAAAATGAGTGCAACTCGCAATTTCTCCCTTCTGCTACTTTAAGAAAGAGTCTAGTGTCAATGCTTGCAAGAGTTTCAGGGACATCCTTAAGGTTTCTGGAGTTTATATGGAAGCCCTGGGACTTCAAGAGCTGAAGCTATGTCAGTGAACACAATAAATAATCTTGTTTTTTCCCCCTATTCATATATTCTATTTGTATCTATTCTTATATTTGGGGGGGGGGAACCTAAACTTGTTGTAGAAAGCATATCTACAGAAGCATCTTTTACTTCTTTGAATTCTGCTTGCAATTTCCAAATGCATTCCATGTAGTGTTTATCAACCACTTGAAAAGGTTTTTAAGCAGAAGGCTAGGATGAGGTGGTGAATCTGGCATCTGTACTGAAGTATGCTTTGGAAAAACAAGTTTTCTGCTGTGAAATGACACGACATAGTGCAAGTTATATACACAGTTACTCCTGTTAATTGGTAGCTGTGGTGCTGAAAAAGTGTGCTTAGAGACTATTTACAGTATAGTAAAAACATTTACTAGCAGTAGCTTAATCAAATTTAAGAACATCAGACAGATAGGGTGCTTTTTTAATTGTCTCATTTAGTTTTGAAACATAAGGCCCTGTTCACTTCATTTAAGTTTCACAATGAAGGGAAGCCTGATCAATCTGTCTTGTGTCTTCTTAGGGTGAGACTGCAATTGAGTGGAAGCAACAGATGAACAAAGCCCACATTCAAATCTGTAGCTCATTAAAATATGTTAAAAACAGGGTTAAATCTCAATTGTAAGTGAACAGTACTTGGCTTTTTTCAACAACATACATTTGATTAATAAACCATTCATTCATTAGCTCTCAACCAATGGAATAAATAGCCATGCTACTTAAACATTTAACAAGCTTGAAAAAAATGCTTTGGAAGGTGTTTGTGTGTGTGTGTGTGTGTGTGTGTGTGTGTGTGAATGTGCAAACCATTATGAAGAATGACACCACTGGTAATCAACACATTTTTTTCCTTCTCAGATATCAAGCAACTGATTAAGGCTGATTTTATTCTCTAAACTAAAAGAATAAAATATTTTCTTCATTATTATCTCACTTTTCCTCCATGCGTTTAAGGCAGCATATATTTCTGCCTTCAATGTCTATTCCCTCCCCCCAATAAAATAGGCTGGTTTGAGTCAGCCCTTTATGGTGGTCCAGACAAGAAGCACCAACCATGAGTACTAACACTACCTTTATTGTAAGGTTTTAGTGTTTCGTCTTGCAGGTCTGAAAGTACCATCTCAAATATCATTTGATTACATTAAAAATTGTAAAAATAGACTTAATTAACTAATTAATTTGGAGAAGAGCTAATTTATGCATCCAGTCTGACCGGATTAAATCTAAAGCTGGGAGAAGTCACCAGTGGTACCAGTGATGTCACAGCTGTAGACTCAGTCCGATTGGTCACTGGACAGAGACAACCCATCTGGCTGCTGTCTCCACCAACTGGGGAGTATTTAAATGATTACTTTAACTAGCCTATTATCAAAATGAAACATATACCACATGATTTCTGTTTCATTTAAAAGTGGGAAAATGACATGGCTCTACAAAATGTGAATAGGAATCCTGATTCATACAGAATTTGGCACAGAGGAATTAAATAGACTAGTGCTTCAGATACATGAGATCTTAAGATGGAAAGAGGTCCTCAACTGACAGAATTAAGAGCAGGAACAATTTTTACCAAATTACAGTTCCCAGGGTTTTTTTTTCTTTTCAAACATGTCTAATTCTCAGAGGTTAATTGGACAAGTTCTTGTAGGGTTTTAGTGTTTTCGGCAAGGTTTTTCAGAAGTGGTTTGCCATTGCCCACTTCTTAGGTCTGAGAAAAGGTGACTGGCTCAGTCACCCAGCTGGCTTCATGTCAAAAATGGAACTAGAACTTACTGTCTCCCACTTTCCAGCTTCATGCCTTAACTAAACTGGTTATCTGAAATTCCTGGTAATCTTAGACTAATCCTAATAGTTCTAATTGCCAATTAAGAGAGATGCCTGCAGTTATAATTCAGAAACATATGAAAAGTCTCTACTTGTGGTATGGATAGTGTTGTAGGTAAGACATACTCATTCTATTTATTCACCAATAACTGATTCATAACAACCCTATGACACTGAACTTTGCTCTGATTCTTCATTGGGACACTCTTTAAAAACCAAGTAAACTATATCTACGTCATAATTACTTAAAACTTACTTAAAATTTTGAAAGAAGTCTAAAAAGTTAGTAAATCACAATTTGCAGAAATTGGCTTTCTTCCAGGAAGCTTTGTTTTCCATGCTATTAAATTTGTTAATATTTTACCAGGCTTCTTATCGTTTATTAGAGTGGCTTGTAAGGTAGCCAATTCATCGTATTGCGATCTCCATTCTGAATTTTCTTTTCAAATGCTGGAGTTAAATTGCTAATCTAAATACTAATCTAGGAGGAATCTGGAATAATTTTGGTTCATCTACCCTTTTTAATAAATATAATTTTAAAAGATTTCCCTCACTTTGGAGTGTAAGATGAGCTGCCCCCCAATCGTCTTCTGCACCCAAACTCTGGGTTTTCTAATGTAATTTTCACCTCAAAAATTAAATACAAGTGTATTAGTTGTGTTGCTTATAAAAAGAAAACAATGTCAATATTTTGCAGAGTTCTATAAAAGAAAGTAATCAAATTTCAGAACTGAGATAGCAGAGGTGCTCTTCCTCAAGCTTCACTGTTTTATGAACAGGGCTACAGATGTCATGCGACACGGTCAGAATTTGGCAGGGAGCCTGCCTGCTAAATAGTCTTCTTCGAAAAAAGCAAGGTGAAGGAGAAAAGACCAGTGGCCAGCATGTTGGCAAACAAGAGCGATCAAAACACCAACCCTGGAAGCCTAAAAATCCATCTCAACACATGCAGCGTCTGTGGGCCAAGATCCCATTCTTAGCAGTATTAAAATGTACAGATTTCCATCCATACGGAAAAACCATATGGTATTCTTTCTCTTACAAGAGGAAAAGCATCTGGGGATGAATTTGGCAGAGAAAGGAGTCTTTGGGGAAAAGGTGAAGCCACATCTTTCTCTTATTCTCCTCTGACCCCCCCCCCCACCCCCTTCTGATCAAACAGCATTGAAAAAGACGGCACAAAACAGATGCTGCCAAGATGCATGGAAGAGAAAACAAGGGGAGAAAGAGTGCCTGAAAGAATATGGTTAAACTCTTCATGACCTGGTCTCTATTGACCCAAAATGCAAAATGCATTAAGATATCTAAAATTTACTGGAAATAAAATTCCAGTAAATATATTGGAGAAAACTTTCTAAAACAGGAGCTGCAGAATCAATTCCCCACCAAAGGTGGTGGAATTTCCTTTGTGCATATGTTCAAGCAGAGGCTTAATGGCCATCTGTCATAGATGCTTTAATTTGGAAACCTGCACTGAACAGAGGGTTAGATTTGATGACCCTGGTGCCTCCTCAACTCTATTATTCAACCTTTTTGTCACAGTCAAGGGAAATAAACTTACACCAACACTGTAAATTAAGATGGTGATCTGTACTGCTGACCTGGAGGAATCGCAGACACAAATATATTGTAGAAGTGACTTTTATTTTGATCAGATAAATAATTTGGGAGGCTTCGTTGGCTGCCAATTCCACTCATTTCTTGGGCAGAATGGACTCGATCATGTAAATGGCTAGCATTACTATGTTATGGTCTGATATCAAATAAAAGTGAGCTTAATATCAAAGAATGAGAATGTGGTTTATTTAAAAGAGATAGACATAGATTTCTAAGTCCTATGCACAGTAAAGAAAGGACTGAAAAAGTAATCTAAGCCTGAATATTTTCTGAAACAAAATGGCCAGAACTGCCATATAAGCAATGCCTGTCTCAGAAAAGAACAAACTTCAGGCAATGGGTGAAGGCCCATATGAAGTCTTGGAGACCAGAAACAGTATCTAATAAGCCCATACACTGTGCAGGTTACAAAGTTCTTGTGAATTCAGTGGTCCCCACATTCAGCAAGGATTGATAATTCCCTCCCTTTCTGGTGTCAAATGTTATATTTTCTGCTCCAAAGAAATGTAGTGTCATTCTATAGAACAAGAATTACAGGAGGAAACTTCTAATCTGGTAGAAAGAAATATCAAATCCCATCATGACTCAAGAAGAAAGTTCACTTTAACTGATGCTTGCAAAATCTTGATGTTTACAATGCATCTGAAAAAAAAAGTGTTGGGGAAAACCAAGAGCATAGCCTGATCCGACTTAGGAAGTCTCAGACTTATAACACCTAAACCTAGTGCTCCAAGTGAACTTGTAGCTGCCTCATTGATTAGAAGAAGAAAAATGTCACTCACCAGGAACAAAGATATGACAGAGTAATCTTTTAAGGAGTCCTTGGACAGATCCAATGGCTAGAACCACTTTGATGAATTCTACAATGTATCATTCTGAGGGGCTTTAAAAAAAAAGATATTCCTAAAATAGAAAATGAGAACCAATTTAATTGCGTGGTTGAGATGCTGGACAAGCAGTGAGTTCTGGATCTGCCCTAGGCACAAAAGCCAGCTGGATGACTTTGGGGCAGGCAATCTTCCAAAATCTTAGGAAGAAGACAATGAAAAACTTATTGAAAGATTATCTTGATAACTGCAGGAACCAGTCTATATAGTTGTCAACAGCCAAGAGTGACTTCCCCCCAAAACACCAGGCAGAATATGTGAGGTGACATCCCCTGCAGTTTGTTAAATATATTAATAACTAGATTGAATTAATTTGTGGACATGGCTAAAAAACTGGAAGACAGACTTATGGAAATGTATGAGGGGGGGAGTTATCACCAAACCTACCAAATTATTACTTTGCCAATTACTATTTGATATAAAATTCCATGCTGATTTAGTTATTAGTTATTATTTAGTTGACAACAGCAAATACAGCTATGTCAGATACACGTAGAAATCATCACCAACAATTCAATAAAGACATGAAATAAATAAAACTCTAAGAGTTACTTCCCTTGTTAATTATGTTTGCATATTAATTGTGTTTGCAAATCATAAATAACAATTCCTGCAATAGACTACACAGCTTTTTCATTTAAAAAGATACATCATATTTATAGTAGATTATAATAAGCATTTGTAAAATTATTTTAAATGCCATGTTGCAAGTTAACTTTTTTATTACTTTCTACCTTTTTTATTACTCACAGCAAGAGTACTTTAAACTTTATTGCTGTATTTATTATGATTAGGTTTCAGCTTTTTATTGTAGCCAACCAGGCCATGCTGCCTTTTCTTTCTGATGCCCTTCAACGTGTCACACATTTATATACCTGCTTTTCATTTACCAGCCATATCATCACACCAAAAGTTTATATACCATACTTTTCCTCAGTGTGTAGATTAGCCTAGATCAGTGGTGGGCAACCTTTTTTTTCAACTGAGCCAAATCTCGCCAAAACCACAATTGAAATTTATTTTGAGAGCCACACTGAAGTCCACCAGTCTTAAGAGCCAATTTTGCAGATCCCTGGGCTAATATGATTGATGCCCTTGGTGGACTTCAATTCTCAGAATTCTGGCATTTGAAGCACGCAAGTCTTAAAGCTGTCAAGTTACAAGATCCTTGCATCCCTAACCCTTTAGGAAAAAAAACCCCAGGGGTGTTCAAACCTGACAGCTTGAAGACTTGTGGACTTCAACTCCCAGAATTCTGAGAATTGAAGTCCACCAAGGGCATCAATCATATTAGCTCAGGGATCTGCAAAATTGGCTCTTAAGACTGGTGGACTTCAACTCCCAGAATTCTGAGAATTGAAGTCCACCAGTCTTAAAACAGCCAACTGCAGACCTCTGTGTTAGCCCAAAGCCTGGCGCTGGGCGGGCCTTGCTCCCCCATTGGTGGAGCCCCAAGAAGCAAGAAGGGAGAAAAAGCCCGGCACACAGAAGAGCTGCATTAAAATGTGTAAAGAGCCGCATGTGGCTCGCGAGCCGCGGCTTGCCGACCACTGGCCTAGATCAAGGCTGTCAAACTTGTGGCCTGTGGCCTGGATGCATCATGCTCTGGCCATGCCCGGTTTAGCAAAGGGGGAAAATAATAATAATAATAATAATAATAATAATAATAATAATAATAATAATAATAATAATAATAATAATAATAATAATAATAATAATTTTATTTGATTAGCCGCAACCCTCTCCCGAAGGACTCGGGGCGGCGTACAATCAAAACGGATAAAAATACACATAAGACAAACATATATACAAAAAGAACAGAGACATATACATATGTGCATGGAGGAGAGTTGACTTATAAGTGAAAGACAATTAAAAACACAATTTAAAATCCCCTTAAATAAAATTAAAAAACCCATCAGGAGCGTTGCGAAGTTATGGTTGAGCCAGGCCAGCTATTTGGAAAAGGTGGGTCTTGAGCTTGACACGGAAGGAGCGGAGGTCAGTAGTGGTCCTAATATCCGGGGGAAGGTCATTCCACAGGGCTGGGCCCGCCACAGAGAAGGCTCTGCTCCTAGGCGCCGCCCCATGGCACTGTCTGGTGGACGGCACCTGGAGAAGTCCCTCTCTGTGCGAGCGGAAATGTCATTATGTCATGTGATAACGTGGTATTGACACCCATAGCCTAAAGAACACCGGGCGGATACCATACTTATCTAAAAGTGATTCTGTATGCCTGATTTATCAAACTATGAAACTGTTTTAATGGGTACTTCAAAATAAATTGACTTAAATGAGCCCAGTATTTCTGAATAAGTTATTGTTGCATTAGTTGTACTCATCTCTTACAGCTTTTGAGGCCATGTGTACTGTTAGAGGCAGCCAGCTACAATTTAATTAATAAAGCTAAATAGATTCCAGTGTTTTGCTCTTCAAAGCTCTGTTTTAAGCATGGTCTGTTGAACAAGCCATAGCAGCCTGCTTGATACATAACCAGGGAGATGCATTTTTCATGCTAAGGGCCACACATAGCCTTTGGATAGCGTGCCATGCCGTGTGTGTGTGTGTGTGTGTGTGTGTGTGTGTGTGTGTGTGTGTGTTTGTTTGTTTGTTTGCAAAAGTAAGCAAAAGCAAGATAAAGAAGTGGATGAAGTCGAAACAAAAACTAAATGTGATTTAACACAAATTTAATCAGCATGTTGTTTGAATATTTATCAGGTGTATTTTTAAAACTACAAACTACAACTACAAGTTGGTGTCTATTTTGAAGGTTGAATTTAAAGTTATTGGAGACTTCTTGAAGCTATGGTTGCATTTAAGACAGCGTTTTGTTCAAATTTGACAACTTCAGTATTTGTTTCAATATTCAAAGTTCAATATTTGGAGATTCGGGGAGGTAAAGTCCACACCTTTAAAGCTGCCAAATTTGAGAAACACTGATATAATCCTTTGAGGGAGGTCTTCATGGAGTCTTGTATCATACAAAAAATATCTCAACAATTGTTTGTCTTTTGAATTGGATTTTCACTCAACAAGATAAAAGGTCTGATAGAAAAGAAGTAATAATATAATCCTATTGGAAGAAAGTCTAGTGGATACAAGGCAGCTTACTATCTGGAAATTGAGTATAATGATTGAAAGATATGATGTCATTTGGGGTTAGGACTATACATTAATTAAGTTTTATCCTTTTTAAAGTTAATTTGAAAATTATGTTGCCTCCAGTTAAAATTGTTGATCAACGTAGTTTAATATTTTAATTATTGCCATGTGAATTTGAACTGAAAATTTGGCTGATTGTATAAAAACTTGTTAAATATAAACACATATGCTTTTGTAGATTTTTAGTGAGATTTGTTAATTGCTTAATGAAAGATGTCTTCCAGATACTGCAGTTTTAATTTAGTTCAACATATTCAATTTTATATTAAACAATATTCATATGTGTGCAATGAAATGACAAAGCCAACTCAAAAAGCTTAAAATGCTAATGGATGAAGTGTGACTGAATGCTAAACTAAAATCTATAACATTTATTTCAAGATAAAAGGTGGTCTTTTAAGGAGCTTATGTATATAAAAAGTCATATTTAATAGAGCAATTAACATCACAATATGTTTTGTTTCACTCATTCGGTGGCCATCATAAATAAATGGTGAAATCTTTAAATTGTGCATGAAACTAGAATGAATGCTTTTTAATAAGCAATACAAATGTCATCTTTTTATGGTACCATCAAAATAAATAAAATAAAAACCCCTCTGCTGACATTTAAAATCCATACAAATATATCTAGCAATTATCCTTCTTATGAACAATTCTAGGCTTCATTTAGTGAAACCAATCAGCTTTAATTGATTAATAAGTGGCAACACACTAGTAATGTCAACCATTTTTGCAAAAGCAAATTGCTAGCAATGCCAAGCAGATCTGTGTCTTTATTTTTTTGCTTTAAACAAGACCTTAGTCTGGCATGATCTTTTCTTTTTCCCCAGTAGGGAGCATAAGCCCTCTAGCTTCCCTGAATGTTTCCTACTAAGGCTGTACCTTGGCCAGAATACAGCTGCTCTGAACCAGTCATTGTATTGACAATGGGGTCATCCCACCATCTTCTTTTCAGATCAATATGATTGGTACAAACAATAGTTTGATTTTGATTGCTCTAGAGCACGCTTGGGTTGAATCTCTGAATGCAAGAGAATTGTTCCAAAACAATGGCCTGCTTCATCATCCAAAGCATCCCCTTTTTCAGACAGCTGCCTCTGCCACACTCCCCCTGACAAATGTCCAGAAAAACAGATGGTTACAGCATTCACGGGCAGTTTAGTGAAAACCCCAGAGTCAGCTATTCAAGATATCTTATCATCATGCTCATAAAAAGAACTATTTCCTAAAACTAACAATACCTTTAAAAATTGTTCTCCTGCATCAGAGATATCAGAAAATATATGCAGACTTTCTTTTAGCTGTCAAGGAATACAATTAACATATTTTGAACACTAAAATGCTGGTTTTTTTTTTAATTTTACCAAGTTGGTGGTATGGTGGCATTGTGAAAATTATGGCGCGTGCCTAAAGCGTACAACTACCAAACTCAACTACCAAACAGTAACATCAGGCCTACGGATATCTCAAAGATCCTGTCTGACTGTTTTTAATCTTTAAAACAACAGAAGATCTGATGTCATATTTCACTGTACAGATTTACATTTAACAGACTGGAGCGTAAGTTCCTAGGAAAATGTACTTTGCCTCAGTAGGTGTATGACTTCCAAACATGAGTTCCACCATCCCAATACTTTGGAGATTCTTTTGAAATGACAGCAACAGCCTCTTCACTGAGCACACAGTAGTAGGCTCCTCTTTGTCCTAATTTCTCTCAGGCAGGCAAATAATTAGACTAGACTAGACTAGACTAGACTAGACTATATCATCTAGTCCAGCCCCTTCTGGCAGGAGATCCTACCTATTTCAGACAAGTGGCTGTCCAATCTCTTCTTAAAAGGTAAAGGTTCCACTCGCACATATGTGCTAGTCGTTAGTGACTCTAGGGGGCGGTGCTCATCTCCGTTTCAAAGCCGAAGAGCCAGCGTTGTCCAAAGACGTCTCCATGGTCATGTGGTCCCTATTTTTCTACTTGTATTTTTACATGCTTTCAAACTGCTGTGTTGGCAGAAGCTTAGGACAAGTAACAGGAGCTCACTCCGTTACACGGTGCTAGGGATTCCGTACCACTGAACTGCCAATATTTCCGATTGCCAAGCTCAGTGTCTTAGCCATTGAGCCAACCGCGTCCATTTTAAGTCTCTTCTTAAAAACCTCAAAATTTCAAAGTTCTGATGGCCACACACATGGTCATATGATGGTATTTTTAGCCCTTGGCAACTGGCTCGCATTTATGGCTACTTGTAGTATTCCATGGTCATATGACTCGAATAATTATAATTTTTTTGCCGGTTTCTGGCACTTACTTCCAGTTTCTGGGGGGGAAAATCCATTGGATATAATAAAATAATAATGATGGCATTAGTTTAACAAGCACTGTGATTACTTAATGACCACACCCGAAAAGATTGTAAAATTGGGCATGGTCACGTAGTGACCCGCTTAATGACCACCATGACTTATGAGTGGGCTGCTATGGGTTCTCCCGGGTTTATTGACCTAGTTACCTGCGGGATCGCATCCTACCGCATACATCCCTGCGACCAATTCGCTCTCACAGGGAGGGACTCCTCCGGGTGCCGTCCACCAAGCAATGCCAACGGGCGGCGCCCAGGAGTAGAGCCTTCTCTGTGATGGGCCCAACCCTCTGGAATGACCTCCCCCCCCGATATCAGAACTACTACCGACCTCCGCTCCTTCCGACAGAAACTTAAGACCCACCTGTTCCAATTAGCTGGCCTGGCCCACTTATAGTCCCATTTATACCTCCTGGCAAATATTTTATCCTGGGATAGTTTTTAGGGGTGTTTTTTAATGTATTTTTAAATTTTTAAATTTTAAAGCTAACTTTAACTACTATTGTACAGTAAACTATTGTTACCTCCTCCAGCCACACTTAAATTTATTTTATAATTATATTATGTATATTTATTGTTTTTAATATGACTGTACACCGCCCCGAGTCTGGGAGAGGGTGCGGTTTAGAAATCAAATAAATGTTAAAGTTAAAGTTAAAGTTATGGCTGGTTCAGAGACTCTCCCAGGAGTCTCCATGAAGCCCGTTTTGGATACAAGGTAATTGCAGGGCCCATGTGAAGGCTCAGGCGGGGGGGGAAACGGGCCTCCCAGAATTCTGGAAGGTCAGAAACAGACTTATTTCACCCTCCCAGCTGCTCGAGGAAAGCTTCTGGAGCCTGGGGAAGGCGAAAACGTCCCCCTCGCCATGTTGCCTGGGTAGGGCGAAAATGCCCCTCCCCCACCCACCATGGCCACGCCCACCGAGCAACCGGGCAGAGAAAACGTTGCCAAAGTTTTTGAAGCCCATCCCTGCTTATTACCATAATTCTGGGGTCAGTTTCAGTCATAAGTTGAGTACTATCTGTACTGAAAACAAAAGCAGCACTTTTTTATATATTTAAGAGACTTTAAGACTGAAATGGGTTAAATCTTATATTAAAAACTAAATCTTAAAAACATTGAACCATTATTGGGAGAATCATGTTGAGTTCCACAAGATTTGGATAGAATCTCCAGATCAAATGAGTCTTTTTCTTGGGACTGGGAATAGTTGCTTAGAACAGCTGAACAATCCCAGAAAAGACATGACTGTTTCACGAAATTGTGCTATGTGCTTCAAGATGCTACTTTTTCCTTCAAACGTGAGGTGCTGCAGTCCTAATGAATAGTGCAAAATATATCAATGTAAGACTCATTGAGTTCATTGCATTTAACTCTAAGTAGATGTATTACATTCTTAACAACCCTGACACAAAACATTACTTTGAAATAATGCCTAGTGACATCAGCTTCAGGATCTGACCTTTTCTGGCCTTGTGAGACATTCAGGAGTGATGGATAATTTGTTGGAACTGAACCCAGAAGACCTATGTTCAAGTCCCTATTCCACCATACATCTTACTGGGTAATTTTGGCCTAGTCGTTTTACCAGTCTTCTTCATATAACTCCTTTGGTAGGAATAAAATCTGCTGGTGTGTCTGCTTTCCCACATGTGTGCGCCTTGACTTCTTAGAGGAAAAAGATAACTGCTCCAAAGTGAATCTGCCAATCTTGCAAGATCTGAGAGAGGTCTCTTCAAGGTGGTGTCACTTCGAAGGAACAATGTCTCCTCCTACAGAAGAATGTCTTCCTATTTATTGAATTTCTGAAAGGAGAAAGTACTTAGAGAATATTTTGGAGGATATTAGGTTTCATTTTAGGATCTGCTTCTGTTGGTTGGTGCCATTGTTATTTATGATACTTATTACATAGTCAAATAAGTTTTTAATCCTTATTCTCTATTTTATGCTGCTGAAAGCCACTTTGGGATAAAATGTAATAGGAAGACAATAGTTTTATTGAGATCACTCAAACAATAAGCACTCTTCATCTTTTCAACATTTTGAATTTTTCTTTCTTTTATTATATTTTGCTTTGCCATTCTTTTTATCACCTTTACTTCATACTGTCTTGTGTGCCTGAATCATTCTCTGTTACACACCACTCTTCCCATGGTTTCTAGTTCTGTCATATAACTAGCATGTAAAGCCATACCCAAGTCAATTACTCAGATGTCAATACAAAGGATAGGTATAAATGCCAATTAATATTGTTAGTCCCTCAAAAATCATTTAAAAATTCTATTTATCTTCATTGTTTATATCAAAGGCATTAGCTTTTTTAATTCATTTTATTTAAACTCATTTCTATCCTAACATAATCAAAATAAGACTCTTGGAAGCTTACAATTTTACATAAAAATCTACAACAATAATTCTGATTTCACAGCAGTTTCAGGCTTTGTAAGCTGTACCACTTCCTAATGCTTTAACAAGAAAACAAGTAGTCTTCAATTTACACTCACAACTGAAATTGGAATTTCTCTTGCAAATTATCGTGATCGTAAGACGAGTCAGACTGAATGTTACAACAATTCTTACAGTGATAATTATGCAAATCATTGCAGTCATTAAGTCAATCACACAGTTCACTAATACAATGAAGTCATTAAGTGAATCAAACTTTCCCGATGGAGAAGAAATTGGCAAAAATGTAACAAATCATGATCGCATGATTTCAGGATGCTACAACTGGTCGGTCATAAATGTGAGCCAGTTGCTAAGCACCTGAATTGCCTTCACTGTGATTCATACTATTTGTCCAGGCACTCATGACCTTTTCTCTACTACTAAAATCACACAATACAATAGCAAGCTAATATTCAGACACAATCCTGCCTTTATACCTAATTCCAGTGAATACTGCTCTACCTCATAGTCCATCAAACACAACCAGGCTAGTAGGAATATAATGATGGAATATCATCCAACAAGAGTTAGTTATCTTATGATCACATGTCCTCTCGTATGTTTGTGTGTGCGTGCACACACACATCAGTGTGTAAGTCAGATAAGACAGAATGGGGGGGGGGGAGGATTTGTATGGGCACGGGGAGGGATGTCAGCCCTGTCCAAATCTAGAGTATGAAAATCCAGCATACATAATTCAATATTAGATGTGGCATTTAGTGAGAAAAAAGATATCCCTCTTATCTTACCGGAGTAAATCAAGAAATAAGAAAACTGCACAGGGAACCCTATATCTCAGGTTTCAGTCTCCTAGTGAAGTTTTATTATATTGATTCAGCTTTGATATCTACAGTAAAATATGTATGGTTCACACAATAGCATATAATATTTTCTTACTGTTCCACCTACCTTGTTTATATTTTTTGGCACTTCTATCTTAGTTTTCACAGATCCACACTCAGCTTTGATCTTTCAGTGATGTGGATTTTTCAGTGCCACATAAAATGATGACCTGCAGTTCCTTTCAGAAGTTGCGTTCAGAATTAAGTCTATCTCTTGACCTCTTTCTATTAGTTGGAAAGTTTGAAAACAGATTATTTATTCATTTGTGGACTACCTAAGTGTGAATAATTCCATTAGTGTGAATGCCTTTTGCAGACCTTCCAGACACTATACAGAGATTCAGATGTACAGATTGACATGAGCACATACCTCTGCTCCTCTGTCTTCTCGCTGACTACGTTCACACAATCAGTTAAATCTTTTTTCTATTGTCTCTAAAGCAGGGTGAGTAATATATGTTTAAAAGAGTAAAATATGAATCATACTAAATATAGAAGTATTAACATGCTATGTTACTTCTGCAAGTATTAACACATCATGCTATTCTCTTTCAAAGTAATGTAGAGTGCAAAATAGACTAAGCAAAAAAAAAAGTTAACATGTATGTTCTATAAATTCTCTTTGCTGCCTCTTTTACAGGACCTCATCAATTCTATTCAACACAACTTTCTTACTCTTTCTCTTTTTTCTGACCATTTGGAAGAAACATGGGTGTTGCGCAAATGATAATGATGTAACTTGTATTAGGTGCACCATAACACAAATCACATATAGTATATAGCCGTGATGGCGAACCTATGGCACGCGTGCCACAGGTGGCACACGGAGCCCTCTCTGCGGGCATGTGAGCCATCACCCCAGTTCAGATCCACCACACATGCGCATGTGCACATGTGCAGCAGAGACCCCAAAATCAGCTGCTGGCGGGAGGCTGTCACACACACATTGCATTATGGGTGTGGGCATCTACACGTGTGCTATCACGTGCACGCTTTCAGCACATGACCAATGTTCCCTCTAAGCTGCACAGCTGTGGGGCCGCGCACGTGACAAAAAAACACCACGCAGCAGTTTCCAACTGACGCACAGTGTTTTTTAGCGTGATGTACTGGACTTTAGTCTGCAGGTGGCTCGTAGGTTTCTGTCAAGAGGGTGGGTCTTTGGTGGCCAGCGAAGAACGAAGGCAGGCCAAGTCCGGCTTAGCTCGGAGGTTTGTACACGGTTTCACCCTGGAAAAAGAGAGATAATGCCGGAGTACACCAGAGTCAATGTGTGTGTCTCTTAAGCCTTTTTGTACAGCTTTGCTGGTACATGTGTGTTGGGACGCAGCTTTTTGGCAAGAGTGAGCAGTAGCTCATAGGGAAAAGGATTTCCCTAGGGAGGGGATAGTGGATTATTTTAACGGGACTGTTCGAGAGAAGCAAGGTAATTTTTCTTCGTATGAAAGGCTGCAGTTTATGCTGGTTTTGTTGTATTCGGGTCTTTTCCCGTGTAAGGTTGAGATTGTCTTTGCAACGTTTCGGCAGGATCTCACCTGCCATCTTCAAACGTGGGCTTAAAATGGGAACGGAGCTGCCGTCTTTCTGTAAGTCTTGGTGGGAGGGGATGGGGTGCTGGCTTTGTTTCAGTAAGTGGAATGATTGGTTGTGTGGTTGTATCATGATTGGTAGATTGGTGCTGATTAGTGCAGGCTGTGTGTGCATTATTGTTTTGTATTGTAACGGCTTGGGTGGTGGGTGGTGTTCGTTTGTTGGCTAGGGCTGGTTTCCAGATGTTTGGTAGGCGGGAGGTATCATCACGTTTGTTCATGCTGTGGGGGTGTTTCTCTATTTCGATGGCTTCCATGATTATTCTCTTGTGGAGGTGTTCTGTTTTGGAGATTAACCTGGCTCCTTCAAAGTTGATTTCATGTCCTGTAGCTTTAAGGTGCTGGAAAAGGGAAGAAGTTTTTTCTTTTTTTCTTACTGCGTTCTTGTGTTCTGTGATGCATGCATTTATCCTCCTGTTTGTTTGTCCTATGTATATTGCTGGGCAGATTTTGCATGGTATTTTGTAGACTCCTTGGTTTTCTAGCTGGATTTTGTCTTTGGGGTTTCTTAAGATGTTGGCTATTTTTTGGTCAGTGGTGAAGGCTGTCCTGATATTGTGCTTGTGGAGAATTTTGCTGATTTTATCTGTGGTGCCTTTGATGTAAGGGAGGAGGGCGATGCCATTGTCCTGTTCTGTGTCTTGGTTTTTTGGGGGAGTCTCCTTTTGGATAGGTTGGTGATTGTTTTTCTTTGGAATCCATTGGAGATTAATACATTTGTGAGTTTGTGTAATTCAGTTTTCAGGTGGTCTTTGTCAGCTAGGCATTTGGTTCTGGAGATAGGGTCTTGGCTACATCTATGAAATCCACGAAATCTACAAAATCTACGAAAACAAATATATATATTTGTGTTACAACCCCTGGTATGCCTAAATATGGTAGGAAGGTCACTACTCCCTCTTTCTGTCCTTTCTGCAGGTTGTGTGTGCATTGTTGTGCACAACCTGCACCAATCAGCACCAATCTACCAATCATGATACAACCACACAACCAATCATTCCACTTACTGAAACAAAGCCAGCACCCCATTCCCTCCCACCAAGACTTACAGAAAGACGGCAGCTCCGATCACATTTTAAGCCCACAGCTTGAAGATGGCAGGTGTGATCTTGCCGAAACGTTGCAAAGACAATCTCAACCTTACACGGGAAAACACCCGAATACAACAAAACCAGCATACCTACACCCGTGAAAATCTACGAATATATATATATATATATATATATATGTATGTATGTATGTATGTATGTATGTATGTATGTATGTATGTATGTATATATATATATATATATATATATATATATATATATATATATATATATATATATATATATATATATATATATATATATATATATATATATATATATATATATATATATATATATATATATATATATATATATATATAAAATAAAGACTGTCTAGTAAAAAGAGGAAGAGAGAAATTTTCACTATTTCTAATTTGGCTCTTAAAGCCAGCCAAAAAATGCAAACCTAAGATTCTATCTCTAACTATCATTTGTTGTGGTAGGACTAAAAAAGTGATGTATCAAATTCTTCTGCTAAATCTGTGGCTTAACAGGAGTTAAATACAGATAGCTCCATTCAGAATGTACTCTTCAGTACACCATGGTAGGTTTTATGTGAGCTTTAAAACACACAAACTGGGGGTGCAGCTTATTGTAATGTAATTCTCAGCAAACTATACCATAGCCTTGATGTGTGAGAATCATGGAACATATAATTAGATAAGAAAGCTTGTATATGTAATTTTGAAATTGCTGCAAGTCACCATTTTCTCTGTTTTTGGTTTTATGTCCTGTTCTATAGAAATGCATTCAGTATTTAATTTCTTCTGCTGCTAATTGTTACCTCTGCAGATTCTAAAAAATGGGATTGCTTAAAATTAACTAGCATGTATTTAGTTAAAAAGTAAGATGATCAAATCTTATAACTTTTTCTGGTTTAAGGATAAGTAAATATTAAACAAAAAGGCTTTATATTTTAAAGCAATGCCTAAAAACTATGTAATAGGAAGACTTATGTAAGAATATTTATATCAGAGATTTTGCACGTTATGTATAATGATGTCCATGGGGCACCCCCAACTTAAACCTTATGAGGGTTCCAAATCTCACAGTTCAGCGTTCAGATGTTCTGAAGCTTTCAGGGTAGTAGAAACTGGTAGTAGAAAAATTAGCAACCCACCTCTGTTCTCTTTATGTGTGTGTGTGTGTGTGTGTGTGTGTGTGTGTGTATGTGTGTGTGTTGTATTTGTGCTGATAAATAAATAAAGGGAGACTAGTATAGATCTATTTCAAGCTATTTAGCTCTCATCAGCTAGCCATACCCTTACTGGGATTTGAACCTGGGCTGTATTCCATATTAGGCAGGACTCTTAGCCACTAAGCCAAAGGCTCTCCTCCTTATTAGCTGAGCCAGAGAAATAGGTATCTGTAATGAGCCGAAGGACAGAAAGAGGGAGTAGTGAGCTTCCTCCCATATTTGGGCATACCAGGGGTTGTAACACAAATACATATACATACATACATACATACATACATACACACACACACACACACACACACACACACACACACACATAAACTAAATAAAGCAAAAGCACAAGTTGCATGTATACATGCAACTCAATAAATAATAGCTTTGTTTTTTTATATACCCCAATTGCTAATCTACACCAATTGGTAATTTATTCATAACTTGCTAATATCACTGCAGACTATTGGATAGTAAGAGGGAAAGTATAAAGCATATAAAATAATTCATAGAATGGAAAATGTGGATAGAGGGAAGTTTTGATCCTTTTCCCATAGAGAGTCATTCACTGAACTTGAATACAAGTAGTCCTCAACTTACAACAGTTCACTTAATGACTGAAGTTACATCAGCACTGAAAAAAGTGACTTACGGCTGTTCTTCACACTTATGATTATTGCAGCATCCGCATGGCCACATGATCAAAATTTGGATGTTTGGCAACTGCCTCATATTTATGATGGTTGCAGTGTCCTAGGGTCATGTAGTCACCTTTTGCAACCTTCTGCCAAGCAAAGTCAGTGGGAAAGTCAGATTGACTTAACAACCAGGTTAGTGATTTAATCACAGTGATTCACTTAACTGTAGCAAGAAAGGTTGTAAAATGGGGCAAAACTCACTTAACAAATGTCTCACTTAACAATGGAAACTTTGGGCTCATTTATGGTCGTAGATTGAGGACTACCTGTATAGGGAGATTTCTTTACTTAATGGTTATTTACATGGTAGAATTTGCTGCCATTAGATTGGGAATTGATACTGTTTCCAGACTTTCAGTGAATAACAGTGTACATTACCGTAAACACTATACAAGTATTTTAATATTGCAGACTTGCAGTATTATAAGTGATACTGATATTATGTAGCACTTTTAATTAAGTGGGTACCTTGAATAAACATAACTTTGAGTTTCAAATAACACTGATTTCGTTGTTGTCTTGGGTGACATCTGTGAAAAAAAATTCAGGTGCTCAAGCATGAAAATGTGCCGCTCAAACACTACTTTTCCGCACACACTGAAAAAAAATAAGAGGGAACATTGCACACGACGACAAAAAGGTTAGCTGTCACTGGTATATAGGATAACATTTTGTTATGATGTCTTCATACATGTAATACCCACTTTTCCCCATATCTCAATGCAGACAGACAATCATAGTCTGCTGCAATTTATCTCATATATTTGTTTTTCAATTCAGTCTTCACTGATTCCCACTCTATGAACAAGTTTGAGTACTTCTTCCATATCTTTCAATCCTTCACTTTCAGTCCCTATTATTAATTAGACATGTATTTTCACCCTATTTCTTGTTTTACTCCATCCTCTTTGACTTCAACTTACTTTTATGTATCACTTAACTCATATTATAATTTCATATAATAAAGTGGGCAAAAGCATTTTACATATCCTTTTTTCCTCCTTTTGACAATCATTCCTTGCAGCCACTACTGTACAACCACCACCATCATATTTTAAAATGTCTCAATTTTTCCATTTGTAGTGATTGGTTTACCAAAGTACACAACTCCATTAATTTGTTCTAGCTTTTTGCCATGTACATATGTCTAATTTAGAATTGTTGATTCAATTTTGCTTGTCAAGCACAATTATCTTGGTCTTTAAGACTTTAATTTTTAGTTTCATATTTCTTGTTTCATTGTACAATCTATCCAACATTCTCTGCAAATCATTCATATTCTCATCCATAGCAGGGCATCATCCGCATTAAGAATACATCAACATATCTCCAACCTCACAGGCAATCCTTATATATTTATCCATAAAGTTGATAAACAACCAATGTGTCAAAACCCTGTAGTAACAAATCATACCGGAGGCCTGATTCGTTAGATTTATTACAAAACAAGCTAAGGTGACACCACAAGAATTGCAACCAGTACATCTTCTTTCAAGCATAACTTTATAGTTATGTCAATGTCAGTTCCAGACCATGGAATCAGCTCAGCGGGAAGGCTAAAACTACTTTTATTGAGATTGGCTACAATAACAGTTCTTACAAGTCTGATTGTGTTGAATCTCCTCCCATCTCTTCACCCAACACTGGGAGTGGGGAATGGGGGGGGGGGATAAAATAGAAAGACACCTATGGCTGCCTTGCACCATATTTTTACAATGTATTAGAGCTTTTATTAGGTATAGAATGCATTATCACACAAAGGAACACTGCACATGTCTCGCTCCCTATTCCATGTAGAAACATTCAACAAACATTTCATTCATTTTTCCACATACTTCATTTCTATTACATACTGCTCATGCTGCATTCAAAAGACATCTTTTCATTTCGTCTTCATGCAGAATATTCCAATATTCAGACCTAGGCAGTTCATCATAGGTTTCCTCTAAATCAAGAAACTTCATTTAATTTTTCACATTTTTTTCTATTATTCATTCTCCGTGGACAAATGTACTATTATGAGAAAGAATTTTTGTTTTGAGGGGTTTTCTTTGGTGCCTTCAAGTTAGTTCTTTATTCCTGAAGACTTCCTGCACTAATCTCCACAATTTTATTGGTAAGGTTTTTCAAAAGTGGATTGCCATTGTCTCCTTCCTAGGCTGGAGAATGAGTGAATTGCTCAAGGGGATCTTGCTGGCTTTCAGCCTAAAGCATGGCTAGAATTCAGTCTCCTGGTTTCTAGCCTGCTACCTTAAACCATTACAGGACTAGGAACATTTTTCCCCTCAAAAGACCACAATTTCCAGATTGCACTGAACATTCTAAACTAAACCAAACTAAATTGTAGTTTAGAGCAGGGGTGAAAGCAACTTACCTTTGCTACTGCTTCAATAGCAATGTGAACGCGCGCATGTGCAGAGCATCAAAAACAGATGTGATGATGTCTGGGTGAGTGGGCGGAGCCTGCTACCGATCACGCCTGCAAAGGTAAGCGAACAGCAAGGTGGGGGGAATCCACTCTGCCACAAGACTTAGATTAGCTAGAAAGCAGGAAATCCTGCTTTCTAGCTAAGATAAATCACGTGTCACAGCTGATCGTCGGAAATACCGGTTTGCCTAAACCAGTAGCATTTTTTTACTACTGGTTCAGGTGACCAAACCTGTTTGGAATATCTTCTCAAAGGTCATAACGCTAAAATTAGTAAATTCAATATCAGTATCATTTTGAATTTAAATACTTTCCTGTATATTGAAAAACCATTTCTCTGAACCATTCAAATGCTAGGAATATTTTTAGTAATTAAAAGTTACTAGAGAAAATTGCCAGTGAAAATGCCGTTATAAAATCTGGCAGAACTCATGAGTAATTCATTTCTCACATTTATTCATAAGGCCCAGACTTACCATTGTTAACCAGAATAAAGTTTGATTTGCATAATGATAAAGTAACACTGTTTAGAAGTAAAAAAAAAAAGTGATCATCCATATAAATAATGCAAGATTTTTTAAAGTCAGAACTGTCTCTTTTTGATCTTGCATGTACTTAGGAAAAGAGGAAGTGAGGGAAATTAAAAAGACTGTTTCTTTTAATCTTCACCATTTTATCTTACTGAGTTAATCACATGTGACAATGATTCCAGCCTATTTCAGAACCTGTTAAGAATTCTGTCCAGCTGAAAAACACTGTTTCCACTATTGCAGGAGGCAGGTATGTATTAGAGACACACCAACTTCCTTCATGGCAAAATAAAATTTCAGCTGTGTATATGTATATGGAAGTGTGTTCTTATAGGGAGTACTGTGATCTTGAAGCCCTAAACTGTTTCTCTTGCGTTTAAGATTTTCTTTTTAAATATATGGATCTTTGGAGTACACCTCAACTATAATAGTAGTTCATCAAAAAGAGAATGATTGTCCCATATGGAATCCAATAATCCTTATGTAGAGGTAGCAGTTCAAATGGTCTTTTTTTTTAATATACTGGGTTTTACAATCTAAACGTAGACATTTAATTCCCACAGTCATATTCTCAAATTGGCCTAAAAGTGACAGTAAGCTCTTTGAAGAAGATAACAATGTCCTTTTCAATTATAACTGCTGATGTGACCATAGAGAATGTTGAGTTCTTAAGCCCCAGGACAAAATAGGCTTAAGATACCAGGAGAGGAATTCAGGACTAGTATATGCCCTCTGCTGTTCATCTGAGAAACAACGGTCACTGTAATTTTTCAGGAGAGATACAGCAAAATAAATTAATAAATCCACAGCCAATGGAAGGATGGCAAGCAATCTTTAATGACTGGAAGGATAAACCAGCACTTGACACTAAATATCAAGGATGTATTTAAAAAACCAACATGCAAGAGGCTAGGAGGCTTGAGGGATCTGCCTGTAACACACCTTCCAGAAGAAACCAATGTGGTGGAGCTTTTTCACACAGGCTGTGTTCCTTTGTCATACTAAGCCATAACGTAGTTGAGTAGTTTGGCTTTAACGTGTTATATAAACCAGGCTGCCCTTTAATTTATTACTATTTATTAGAACTATTCCCCATTTCTTATTTAACATCTAAAAACAGTAAACAGCAGTCCTTATTTTTGCCCAACCTGAGAAGCAATTGGGCTGGGAGTGACTGTTTTGGAAGCACAGCAAGCTTCCATGACTAAGAATGGACTTGAACCTCAGTCTCTCTGCTTCTAGGCCCATACCTGTATCATTCCACTGGCTCCAACCAGATTAACTAGGGATTTAGGCACCACTACCTTCATTTCCACTTTTTACACCCACTGTCCAGTTGACATTCAGACTTCTTTGGGCTGCCACTTTAATGGGATGATGCAGACATAATAAATATGAGTAACTGTCTCATAATAAATCAAGCTGTCAGCTCTCCAGGATTTCAGCGATGAGATATTACATGCGTGATTAAATGTGTGATCTTTTGTACTCATCATATCTGTTCACCAAAAAGCTGCAGCCCCACTGATTGGAAAAAGCATTAAGACAATTTAAAAATGGCTATTTCCTTGCTACCCACAAGACTGTGTTCCCATTCTGTAGGAGGCATCCAGTGACTGAATTGTTAATGTTACATAACTTGGCTGTTTTCATCATGGGGAAAACAAGAGATTTGGAACTTCCCCTTTTGCCTCGGGCAATTCAATTTCCCTGAACAAACTCTATGACTTGTTCATACTGTTGGATGACTACCCTGTGTATTTCACCATCCTCCTCCCTTGCGCCGCACCAAAACTCTTGGGAAATCCTAAAACACTGTATGCTTCCAAAAGTTCACGTCTGCCCAGAATGCACAATGAACAATGTCCTTTTATTTGCACACACACACACTCCTTTTCAAGAAGTTCATGAAAACTTCTTGAAAATGAGTTTATGTTCAAGGTATTTGTTAATGCATCTACCAGGAAAAGTTGCATAGAACAATTTTAGATTTTTCTTGGTAAAAAGTTTGACACAAAATATTTTTCCTAAAAAAAGTTTAAGAAAGTTTGGTATAAACTTTTAGGTGTTTGTTTTTTAGGGGCAAATTTCTACAAAATAAAAGAACATGGAATATTTGGTTTATGTTGCAATTTTCTCTAACCTATGTGCTGAGCAAGGAGAATCTGTACTAGACCAGAAATGGTAGTAATTTCTCCCCCACATCAAGAGAATGCAAACTCTCCACTGTACTAGCAACGCACCATAGTAGTTAAGATACCACAGGATCACAATTTTCCTTTTGATTTCATACCCCTATCCCACTAAATCCAACCCAGAGAATATTTTCCCCTGTCTTCCCTTCCATTCTCTTTTCTCATATCCAGAAGCAATGTCAGAATTTGGAATTTGCTATAGAAAACATGCATGTAATGAGATGATTTATTTTCTAAAGTTCTCACATCACTTTCAGAATCACTGAGATCCCATAAAGCATGTAATAATGGGTAATATATTTGAATATAACTGCATTTACTAGCCTTTAGAAACATTCATTTTCCAGACAATAATTTTAAATAACAGGCACTAATAGAGGACGTGCTAATGTCTCTGGCTCTCTAATGACATGATAACCTGAATTTTCAGATAAAATGAGGCATCTTCTAGGATAGGATGATGGGATGGGATGGGACGGGACGGGATGGTACAGGACAGGACAGGATGAAACAGGACAGGATAGGATAAGACAGGATGGAAGAGACAGAGAGAAAGAGAGAAATGGAAGGGAGGAAGCCCTTTTGTTATTGTTATGAATTAAGAAAACTTAGATCATATAAGAATCTAAACAGAAAAAAATATTCTTAAATGCCCCTGTTTGATAATATTTGTTAGCAAATATTGTTGCTAACACAACAATATTTAACAACAGATATTTGGGGCTTTGTTTTACAATAAAGATTAATAAATGGGTACCAGCTCAAGATAATCCATTCTTCAAGCCCCCTCTTTGGAGATTTTTTTTCTTTTTCTGGGCATACATTTTTTCCCCAAACCAGTTTTAGCAAAATCAATCATGAAACTCCTTGTTATGCAGCAGAATCAGGTAAATAAAGACTACAAGAAGAACTCGGTCATGGGGAATTCAGAAGTAAACGACATGCAACTGAGAAGAAGAATCTTATTAACTGGGCGTCTGCTTTACAAAGAAAAGGGAAAATGGAAGAGCAAAACATTTTTGTATAGATAGAGGGCTACAAGGTGGGCAATTCTAGGGATCGCTCTGTGTGTGTGTGTGTGTCTACACACACACACACACACACACACACACACATACACAGTCCTTGCTTAACAATCATTCATTCAGTGACTACTCGAACTTAATATTAATGTTGATTTTACACGGAAATTGGCTATTGTATTTTTCCCAAAAGAATAAAACAATTCTGTGTTGATCCCAATTATTTCAGCCAGAAATCTTCTTCAGTCTAGTTGCTCACCAAGGAAAAAGTAAATTAAACATACAGCTGGGACTTTAAAAGCCAATCAAAAAGAAGAAGAAGGGAGAAATGTTAATAAATCTGCCCTTTAATCATTCGTAGATATACAGTATGTGCCTCTAAAAACAAATTGATGATGGGTTCATATGAATATTAGAGAGATCATTAAATAATAGAGACAATGAACAAAGGGTTCACATTTCTAGTGAGCTGAGGTCATAACTAAAAATATCCCAGAAAGTCCTAAAAATATCACTTTGAAAATTATACCAACAAAAGCAGGTATTCACATCATGAATAGAATAGAGTTAGTTTTATTTGTTTTTGCATATAAAAAAAAATCATAATTCAAAAAATAAAGAGAATTTTATCCAGAGGTAAAATTCAAATTTTTTTACTACTGGTTCTGTGGGCATGGCTTCGTGGTGGAGTCCTGTCACTCATGGCCATGCCCACTCAGTCACATGCCCCCCCCCAAGCTACAACCACAGAACCCATAGGAAAAAATGTGTGTATGAATCCATTCAGAGTGGAGCTGCTCCTCCTTTTATGCCCCACTGCCCCTTCCCTCCCTGGTCTACCTTAAAGGGACAGGCTTGCAGCAGCTCTGCTGTGAATGGAGGGAGAAACGTTCGAATGGGTGGGCAGGTCAAGTGGCCAGAAGAGTTCAGTGGCGACAGGGCAACCAAGAGCGCTTGGATGGGGCCACCAGGGATTTTTGCCACCGGTTCAGAGAACTGATGCCAAACTTCCCTGCCGGTTTGGGCAAACCGGGCCGAACTGGGAGGATTTCACCCCTGATCTTAAACTAAGAAGCTACAGCTACATCTACATATCTTGTTCAGTTAATTTTTTTTTTAAAAAGATGGTTACAGAACCACGAAAAACAGACAAACTTTATTTCGAATTATATTCAGAGCAGACAAAAGGTAACAATTCCACAAACACTTTGGTCAAGGACAGGAGTCGGTTCCAGCTGCTGCTACTTTGGTTCACTTGATGCGCAGTACTAAAAAAATTGTTTATGCGCATGTGCAGAAGCAAAAAACAAAAGACTGGTTCATGGGCATGGCAGGCCAAGTTACTACCTATTCGGCCAAACCGGTCCGAACTGGTAGGAACTCACCCTTGGTCAAGGACCATCAGCCTTCAAAAACCAATTGAAAGTTTCCTATGTTATCAAAAGTATTTTTAACAACTGGCAAACAGATGGAGATATGGTCTTCTCTTGATAGTTCCTTGTTTAGGATATTGTTTTCTGTTTGATTGTTTGTCTGGGGTTAATCCCTGCTTACCTGGATGTTGGTTATATGTTGGGTTGTTTTTAAGACAGACTTGCATTTCTATTGTTTTATCTACTAATGAAGATATCCAGGAAGGGGAATATTTTCTTTTTCCCTGGTGAATTTAATTCCTTTGAAGATATTATTTCACGGGTCTTCACTAGTTCCTTTTTTTATTATGACAAAGATGTTGTCTACATATCAAATCCTTATCTTTCATTATATGTAAAAGTGTGCTGTAGTTTCTAGAAGCTGCGTTATAATCTCTGTTATGAACCCTTCCTTAGGGATCCCATGGATGTTCCTCTGATTTGTTGGTGTACCTGTCCATCAAACTGAAAGTATATAGTGAAGCAGAAGCTGATGAGGTCCATGATTCTGGGTAGTTTGATCTTAGTGTATTTGGCTATGTTGGAGGTGTTATGCAGTACTACTGCCATGGATTCTTTTGCTACTTCTGGATCTATGAATGTAAAGAATGCTGTAACATCAAATGAAATTATAATTTCCTTTTCAATTTGTAGGTCTTTGATTTTTTTTCTTGAGGTACTGTCATGGGGAATTGATAGAATAATTGTTCCCTTTTCCAAGATAACCAAGCTTTTTTAAAGCTAGTCCAAGATATACACATATACACACATATATAATACATAAATTTGATGACCTGCCACATCAAAGCCATCAATATTACATGACTAGAGAAATTGGTGAGTAAGGGTGACTAAAACAATGATTTAAATTTTCTGAAATTCAGACAGTCTGGATCTGACAGAAGAACATGCCATTTGTTTGTTTGTTTGTTTGTTTATTATTTATATTTATTTATTTATTTATTTATTTATTATTATTTATTATATACTTTATTATTTTTACAAAAAACTCAGGGTGGAGTACATATTCATCATAACTTCCATGTCCTATTTTCCCTGCAATAACCATTCTGTTGGGCTGAGAGAGAATGACTGATCCAAGACCACCCAGCTGGCTTTCATGGCTAAGATGTGACTTGAACTTACCCTCTTTTGGGATAAATTTGAACAATTATTGAACAAGACAATCCCAACTGAGCAGTATGTGTACAAATATGTGTGTTTGTGTGTGCATTCTGAGGTATATTATTTATTTATATCCCATCTGTATTATTTTTGTAAATAATTCAAGGTAGCAAATACATCGAATACTCCTTCCTTCTCCTATTTTCTCCACAACTGAGAGGGACCTGCTCAAAGTTAACCAGCTCACTTTCATGCCCAAGGCTGAAAGGCTAAAACTCATGGTCTATTGATTTTTTCAGTCCCACCAATAGCTTTCAAAACAATACAATTGTCGCTTGAAGACAAACTTTCAGTCTTCTATGCCATGACACAGAACTTCTGATTAGTACCAGACCTGATTCTTGCTGGATGTGCAGCAATCATAGTGTTCCCCCACACAAACCTCTTCTCTCCTAATGAAAGACATCAGGTACAGATGCTTTCCTATTTTCAAGCAACAGGCTTGGAATTATAGGCCTTCCTGGATTCAATCCAATCCTGAGATAGGTTGCTGGAAGAAATAGCTAGATTCCTACAACACATTGAACCAAGTCCAGAACTGGATAAGCATGATGCATGTGAACTAAAACAGCCAACAGCCAACAGAGAGGCAGAAGAGAACCCTGTGTTTATTTAAAGTAAAGTACCTCATGTAACCGTCAAAAGTGAAGTGAAATTGCCCTAAACTGCCACCTAGTGAGTTCTCCAAGAAAGAGTCAGAAGGAGCAAACAGCTTAAACTATAAAGCCCTTTAATACAGAATTCACTGGTAGATTCCTGCTGCCAGAGAGGATAAGTTTTAATGCCAGTTCAGCACAATGCCCAAGTCACAGCCATGGTAATCTAGAGTCTAGAGACAAACTCCAATAGAACAAAGTTGTGTCTATTCACTCCTGGTCCAAAAGTTCAAGAGATAATAATAATGTCCTTTTAAAACTACCAACTTATTGAATATCCAACTTATTTCTGTTTGCTATTTAACAAGGAGAAGGCATATTTAAGTTATAACAGAAGACAAATTGTGATAACTGCTGGATTCATATTTTCATCATGGGGAAGGAGTTGGTGAACCATTAGTTGGGTCTGCACTGGAAAGCAAAGTAGATAAACACAATTTAGTCTAGTTAGTTATATATACCAAGTCTAATTAATATAATTAAATTTAAGGGTCAATATGTCAAGTACTGAAAATGAAAGATGGAGAGGGAGAAGGAGGGAGGGAGAGGGAGAGGAGGGGAGGGAGGGAGGGAGATGGAGATGGAGATGGAGATGGAGAGAAAGAGAGAGAGAGAGAATGAGAATGGTGGTTAATAGTACTGTATATATCCAGGTTGCAAAAATCCAGATGACCACTAGATAGCAGCAAAGAGGATAATTTTCTGTATTTCTTTACTGCCTGTACTGTAGTGTAGATTTTACTGTCATAGAACTGGAAGCCCTGGTATAAACATAGCCATTAAGTGTCTGACTGCCTTGCCAACAATTAAGGGATAATATGAAAGGGATAACAAGCATTAGAACAATAATGTTTTTTTAAATTTACATTCATATGAGAACAATGTTTGTTGCAGCATCATTGTTGCACATTTATTGTGTTTGCACAAAATAATGAATCACAAGCTAGCCAAATATGTTTTAATCCAGCGTGTTACATAAATTCAACCCACATATAGTCCTGTGTACTCTGCAAATCTAAGAAATTAGGTTGAGGAAAAAGACAGTCAAATTAACAGTAAGTGCACCGTATAAGCTCCAGATATGTTAGTGCTTTGGACTACAATTCCCTCAGTCTCTTGGTTTCTGGTCATGCTCATTTTGTAAGTGGATACTGGAGTCTAAGCCATCAGATCTAGTCTACATGCATTCTGGTTTTCAAATCAAAACATCTTTGTCTGTATAGAGTCTGAAGACAACTTGTAGAGCAGGAAGCTTGCTCATCACTTTTTAACGTTCTGATTGGCTATAATAAATTCCCAATTTGGATTATTAATCTAATGTTTACCAGATATATGTGACAACAAATAAGGCTCACTCTTGAGTGGTAATTTTGTGCAACGTTAAAGGCCTGACATTTGGATTCAAATAAGGTTTCAATAATTTGCTTCACATATACAGAAGATACCTGGCTTCATTCGATTATAAATCCATATATGAATATTATCTTTATTAGGACCAATTGAGGCATCATAACTTCGTAAACGCGTTTTTTAACTTCTCGGGAAACTGTCATCAGATAGAAGCACGATAATAACGAGTCGTTCTATCTGTATCCTGTCTTCATTTATATCGGGCGGCACTTTAGAAAAACTTTTTTCTTCTTCTTCTTCCGTAGTTTCCCCTTCGTGATTCCGTAAAAAACGTCCCCTACAAGACAGGACAAATTCCTATATTCCCCGAACTGCTTTTGCACGTCGTCCACTACGGAACCAAAAGTTCGAGTGCCGCTTCTCGAGAAAAGTGGGAGCCGCTTTCCCTCTCCTAGAGATGCCTTCCTCTCCCGATTAGCTAAAGCCAAGAGCTACGAGACCGCAGGCAAAGCGAGTCTTCCCTTACCTTTTCCTCCTGCCGAAAGCACACAACGCCCCGAAAGCCAGAGCGGTAGCGAGCGCCAGACCGTACAAGACAGAAGGCAGCCACTCCAGGAGGCCCATGTTGGGGAGAGCCTCTTTCCTCTCCAGCTACCGAAAGAAGAGAACGCTCCTGCGCTCGGCTAAGTTTCTGCGGGGCAGCCGCTCCTTCTCTTCGCCCTGGCGGTCGCTTAGTCTCCAGCGGCGTTCCGGGAAGTTTGGAGCTGGGCGCCAGAAAGCCAAACACGAGTGAGCAACCTCGCTCCCACTGGAGCTCGGGAGTCCCCGGCCCCTCCTCTTGGGATCGGCCGAAAGAGTTGACAGGAAAAGGGAAAGGGTGAGGCCTTCTCCCCCTCCCTTCCCCGCCCCTTTCCTTTCCGCGGGTAATGAAAGAACGGATTGTTTGTTTTAGGAAAGGTGACAAGTCCGAAAGCGCAGCCGATCAGTCTCCCAAAGTTGGGAGAAAACTTCCCGCTGGAAAAGTCACAAGATCCGAGAAATCTTAGCCCATCTTTAAGTCCTCGAATTGTTAGGAGAGAGACTTTTTATTTGTTATTCTCAGCTTGGTTAATAGGCTCTGTGTTTCAGCATACAACAATTTGGCCTGGCAGAGTTCCAGTATCCCAGAGGAATTTCCCAGGACTTTCCAAAAGATGAAGGAGGTTGAGATTGGTCTGCTGATTCACTCCTCTGGAAACCAAGCTTCCCAGGGGCGGTTTCAATCAATCAATCAATCAATCAATCAATCAGAATAGAGCTGGAAAGGATCTTCGAGGTCTTCTAGTCCATCCACCTGCTCAAGCAGATTGCACACTGTCTAGGGATAGTGCACCTCATCGAGAACTAGAGATGGGAGAACCTTTGGTCCAGAAGGTCCAAATACCTACAGCCACTCTATCTAGCTATGGTTGAGTCCAGAGATGATATTCTATTTTATTCACAACCGTTTCGGTAACGGGAAGGCGCATGTCTGGGCATGCGCAGAATTTGATGATGTCAGGGTGGGTGGGCGGAGCCGGGCGTCACCACCACTATCAGTTTGCCTGAACCAGTGAGAACTGGCAGCACACCATCTCTGGTTGAGTGGGAGTCCAGTTTTGCCCCATCCAAACCCAAATAGTCTCCAGACACTGGGATAAGACATCCGCAACTTCACTCAAGGGACCTGTAATAGAGATGTAAAGTTGGGTGTCATCTACACTGTATATTGATGATTTCTCACCCCAAACACTAAATATCTCATATAGAATGGCCTCGTGTAGATGTTAAATGGGAGAGGAGGGAAAACCAAATCCTGAAGCCAAATCCCCCTCACAAAATAGGGGGCCACAGCCTAGATCACTCCCCACCTATCAACTTCCTGGGGAAAGGAGGAAAACCAGCACAACACAATACCATTCACTCCCAATTCATGGAGCTGGCCTAGAAGGATACTCTAACCCAGGGGTCCTCAAACTTTTTGAACAGGAGGCTGATTCACACTCCCTCAAACTGTTGGGGGACCGGACCGGCTGCGTGGGTATGACTAGGTGGTCATGAGACTGGGTGGGCATGGCCAATTTAGCAGTTCATTTTGCCTTTGTCCTTGCTTTACTTGCTCAACCCAGGGAATCTATTTACTTAAGACCCCCCCCCCCCAAAAAAGGTAAAAACATCGCAAACTTTCTTGCCACTTGCCTAACTTCATTACAACAGCAGCTTCAGGCTCTTTAAAATAGGCCATTAAAAAAAGAATAAAACAAACAGGATTTTCTTCAGAATAACTCCTGATCATATGTTTCAGATGACCACACAATAAACCAGATTGAGAACTACACCAATTAAGACTACAACTAAAAACCCCAAGATGGCCATTAAGAGACATTGGAAGCAGATGGAAGAAGGTGAGAATCAACACACACACACACACACACACACACACACCCTCCAATGGTGAATTAAGGAGGCTGGACAAATTTCTATGAACACTACACATATCTTCATTTGTAGTGCAAAAAAATTGAAATAATACAATATTTAAAATGAAGAACAATTTTAACCAACATAAATATACAACTAATTCAATGGGAAGTATGGGCCTGCTTATTTGGGATTACAGGGCTAAAGGTCTTTTAAACCTGGAGAATTCACTGATTTGCTTTTTGCCACGCTTGTGCGTGTGTATATACACACATGAATATTTACCAAAATTATGCATCAATCAATTTGGTAGATATAATTTATATATGGGAAGAATCAATGCAGTGAGTGAATTCTCCTTCAGGCATTATACCATACGTAGTTGGATTTGAATTAGTGTTAGCCAATTTCAGCTGATTTTGAAAAAGCTTTTAAATGGATCACATGGCTGTGAAAAACACCTGAAAGGCTGTTTTTAAAGACTTTTAAAGCACTTCTTTACAAGCTGTCAGCTGCTTTTCATCTCACCATTCCATGGGCCGAATATTTTGCATTGCCGGGCTGTATCCAGTTTGAGGATGGCTACTCTAACCGATGGTATGCTGCTGAGAGGTCAAGAATAGCTAGGATGGTGGGATTACCTCCATCTTGCTTCCATAGGGCCATAGTTTGAGGATGCCTACTCTAACTAATGGTATTGAATGCTGCTGAGAGGTCAAGAATAGCTAGGGTTGTGGAACTACCTCCATCCTGCTCCCACTAAAGGTCATCTGTGAGCACAATCAACACCACCTCAGTTCCAAGCCCTGGTTTAAATCCTACTGAAAAAGACCTAGATAATCTGCTTCATCCAAGGTCCTCTGCAATTGCCACACAACCACTCTCTTCACAATCTTACCTAAGAAGGGAAGATTGGAAACTGGACAACAATTGACTAGTTTGGTTAGATTAAGCAATGATCCTTTGAGGATAGGGTGTCACCACTTCCCTATGAGCTGATGGAACCATTCCCTCTTTCAAGAAGGAGTTAACTATTGCCCAGGCCCATTCCCTCGTCCCTCCCACACAGTTGTAATAAGCCAGGAAGGGCATGGATCAAATATACAAGTGGCCAAACCAGCAGCTGAGAGGGTCTTGCCAACTTCCTCAGGTTCTACTGGCTCAAAATCTTCCCAGGTCATTTTGTAAGACAGTCCTACCAGCTACACCAATTCTGCTTTAAAACTGGTCTCCAATGTAGAGCAAATATAAGTGACTTTGTCCACTAGATGTGCAGCAACCCTTAAGGTGAACTTCAGTATTACACCCTCCGAGGAGGGACTGAGTCAGCCCAAATAGGGCCACTGGGCGAATATCGGCAGATGCGATATTGGCAGAGAAATAGTTATGTTTTGCCACCTTACTGCCAGGAAGTAGGCCCTAATACGTAGTAGTAGCTTAGCTCATATCTGCTCATCCTCACTTCCTTTTTTTTTTTTTGCCAATGATGCTCTAGGTGTCATAAAATAAGAGTTTGAGCCACTCAAAATATAGTTTTTCCAATAGTTTTTTTTAATTTCGGTGTTATTTGTATAAAAAGCAAAGCAAGCGTGGAACTAAGTTTAATTAGTTCCTTTATATTATTGCATATAATTGTGTAATTTCAACATTAAATTACTATAATAAGCTATGCCCAACAAGGCTATCAAATTACTATGCCCAACACGGTTACTCAAGTTGCTATAAGTATTGTTACCCAACCAGGCTACTTATTCAAACAATATTCACATACACTCTCAACATAGGTGATAAGGCTGTGTTAGAGTGAATTGGGAAGCAGGCTCAGGGCATCCCCTGTTCCAACCAGTGATCTCAAACTTCGGGGGTCTGGTCTTCATCCCAGTCTTCTCTTTATACCCAGCTTGTTTAGTCTGAATACATGTGTATGGTACTGTTCTGACCCAATTCTCCAAACACAACAAGTCTTTCTGCCCTCAAGATGAATAGTCTGCCACACCTATTCATCTCCACCCGCTGCCTTTTATCCCCAGAGCTAGGGTGGGACCTCATTAGCTGGGGTGGCTCTTCCTTCCCCAGGATCGGCAAACAGCTTTCCACTGCTGTCCCCTTCTCTGCCTTCTCCACAGCCACGCATCAGGCACTAGACCCAGCTGTTCCTCTTCTTCGTCATCAACCACTGCTAGACCTGGGGACTGTTGACTCTCCATCTGAGGGTTGACAGATGGCCAAGCTCCACTTCTGTCTCTCTATGTCTCTGCCAGCTCCATTCCTTCTTCCCCCTCGAAGCACCCAGATTGCCCTAATTCCCACGTCTCCTCCTCCTCCGATTCAGCTGATGGAGGTGGTGATGGCCAACAAGCCATAACAGATACATCTTGCCCTGGTCTTGCAAGGAACTTCACATTCTTACTCCCTATTCCATGATTCAATGAATGCAGTACATTGAATCTTCATGTACTGCACGCACTGCATTCCTCACACCCACTAATGTTCCCCCTGGTAGCATCAGCAATAATTCACTCATACACACATCCAGAATCTTTTGTTATCAGTGATCCATGCATTCCAGCAGTGTGAGTTTTCCCATGGGTTCAGGAAAAGGCTAGATATGCTGGTACTATACGGCTCACTATATTCATGACTTATTTTATTATACATTACGTATCAAATTTGTAATTTGTAATTCATCTGTAAAGCTATATGACAGTGATGGCTAACCTTTTTGGCGAGGCATTCCAAAAGTGGGGTGAACATGAGGGTTTGCGTGCACGTGTGCCCGCACCCATAATGCAATGCCCTCCCCCCTGCGCATGCACGCAGGCCTCACTGAAGCCTCTGGACTTCCAGGTGGCTGTTGTGCTGTTTTTTTTCCCCTCCGCAGGCTTGAGGAAAGCCTCCTGAAGCCTCCGGAGGGTGAAAAACGGCCCCACACACAAATCAGAATTTCGGAACGGGGAACCCAGAAGTCAATTTCCAAACTTCCAGATTGCATGCTAGGCTGCTTTTTGCCATCCAGAAGGCAAAAAATGGCCAAAAATCAAACCCAAAAATCAGCTTGCCAGCATGCACATGCATGCTGGAGCTGTCAGGGCAATGTCTCATGTGCCCTCAGAAATGGCTCTGCGCGCCACCTGTGGCACGCAATACCATAGGTTCACCATCATATGCATGTTGGAGCTGACAGGGCAATTAGAAATGGCTCTGCGTGCCACAGGTGGCAAGCAATACCATAGGTTCACCATCACGGCCATAGATATAACGTATAATATGTAACATAGGCATCTCTTAGTCTGTTTAAATTCCCTCAGTTTCATCATTCTCATTCACTTTTTTGATGATGGCATAATTTGAGGTTAAATTACTAAAAAGAAAGATATTGTCCAACAATCAAGACTGCAGTAAAATCAGACAATCCACTTCTAAAATTATAAATTAGAAATACTAACCACTGCCTCAGAATTCATATTACAGTATTAGTGCCTGCAGTTTCATTATTATTACTTATTTTTAACAAGTTTTACAAAAAAGAATAAAAAATGCAAAATGCAAAAAAAAAAAGAACTCCATGAAAAACTATAAAAACAAAGCAAGCAAACAAACAAATAAAAAAGAACGAAAAAGGAGAAACTATTAATATATATTATATATATTAATCAAATGTCAATCAAATATATAAATCTACCAGGGGGGGGATAGATTGCCTAAAAGTAAAAAATATCATAAAATCTATGCCACAGAAAATCATATTGATTTTTAAAATAAAAAGTTGCTTTTTATTAGTTGATAAGTTTCATTAGTACCATGTAAATGTTAGAGTTTGTAATTCATATAGTTTATATTCAGTATCAAGGACCTTATATTCCTAAAAATAATTCTGCATCAGTGACGTGCAGTCAGGTGAGGCAAGTGAGGCACAGCTTCACTCTCATCATGAAAAAAAAAAGTAAAAGGAAAAAGCTGAGCTAGTTACTGCCTCATCGTGGATGACTTTGCTTAACTGTTAAAAAAAGCTGGAAAAGGTATGTGTGGGTTGGAGGGAGGGGGAGGAATTCAAACTTCATCCTCCTGGTGTTTCATCCTCCTGGTGCTGGTGCTGTGCAGGGCTTTGAACAAAGGCTGGAGGGAAGGACCCTGGCTTGCTTGTGCTCTCCCTCCCCAAGAGTAGTTTGATTGCAGGCAGAGCCACGTTGTGGGCTGGTGTGTGTGCTACAGCATGGCTCTTTGCCTGGCTTCCTGCCTCCTCCTGTGGTCTCCTCACTGGTGCTCTCCCTCCCCAAGTGTAGTGACTTCCTCCCCAGGCCCCCATTCATTTCTCTCTCAACACACACACAGCTGGATAAAAGTATATAAAAATCTAGCCCAGCTTCACTGATTACAAGTTTGAAAAGGCAACATGGCTCCGCCTGCAATCAAACTACACTTGGGGAGGGAGAGCACAAGCGAGCACTGAGGAGAGCACAGGAGGAGGCAGGAAGCCAGGCAAAGAGTCATGCTGTAGTACACACACTTCCCCCCAGCCTCTTTCTTTTGGAAGGCTCGGATCGGCTCCCCTCCAGCTTCTCTGCCTCTCCTCTCACCCCAGCCTGCCAGCAGGAGGTGGTGGGTGGGCTTTATTGTGTTCCAGGCATTTCCCACCCAGACAGCAGGCTGCATTTGCAATTGTGGAGGTGTTTGGGAAAGGCAGCAGGGGAATGGGGGGGGGGATGGCAGAGGAGCTGCTTTCAAGCCACTGGAAAAGATGTCCAATCCAACTTTTGTGTGTGTGGGCGTTTGTTTGAGAGTGAGTGAGAGAAGGAAGGGGTAGGAGAGATAGTCCAATCCAACTTCTCTGTGTGTGTGTGTGTGTTTGAGAGAGGGGAGGAAGGGAGAGAGGGAGGAAGGAGGGGAAGGAAAAAGAAAAAGAAAGAAGGAGCAAAGGAGAAAAACAAATGCTGTCGCTTTAAATTGGAACTGAGCATGCCTGGCTGTGGAATTCTGGGAGATGAAGTCCACAAGTCTAAAAATATTTGAAACCCAGCACTGTGTCAGTGCCTCACCAGTCATAAACTTCACCGCACGTCACTGTTCAGCATATGGGGAATTAGATATTGTTTAGAGAACATTGCCATAGATGTTGATAGATGGATTAAAATTTCACTGAGTTGGTGGGATAAAATTAATTTCATTAAAATGGATACTGCTTAAAGGTAATCCATATATTAAGAGGTATGCTAATGCCAAATAATTGTTTCTTTGGATAGATAACTTATTCAGGAAAATTATATGGAAAATAGACCAATTAGAAGTTCATTAGCTAAACTGAGATTATATACCCATTTCCGTACATAAAAATATGTAAATATTTCCTAGAAGAGATTTTCTCAACCTTGGCATTTTTAGGATGTGTGGATTTCAATTACTAAAATTCCCCAGCCAGCATTCTGGGATTTGAAGGCTATGCATCTTAAAGTTGCCAATGTTAGGGAAAAATCGTCTTAGATGTTTTAGTCCATCAAATTTATTATTCTGTCATTAATCATTAGACTTTTACAGGAAATAAACAGTCATGACTTGGAGGGACAACTTTTTTCTCTCACTAGTTAAGTTGTAATAGCCAGTAGCATTCCATACAAGTTTCATAAGCCGTCAGAAATCATAAGTTCAGAAGGATAATGACTCTCTCTAACTCAAGATGTGTATATCCCACATATCTTCTCAATGAAGGGAAAAGTGCAGTTGTCATAGTAAGATAGTGAGTCATTTATTCATTGTTTTCTTAACCCGAACATTGAGAGTGTCATCTTATTCCTGTAAAATTAAAAGCTGAAACAAGAAAATCCTCACTAAAATCCTCACTAAAATCTGGTTTACTTATTTGGATGGTGTAATTGTATGAAATGGAGATGCAGACAGAGATGTCAAGTGTGCCACTGGAAAAACAACAGCTGTTTTTCAGAGGATGAAAAATCTGGTCCTCACAGTTTATATCATTGAAACTTAAGTTTGCTCCCCTCTGTAGTGATCCTGACAGCCGTTTATTCCAGCGAGACTTGGAAGATGTCAGCAAGTATTAACAAGGGACTTGACATTTTCCAACCATGATGCCTTCGACAGATCCTAAACATTTGCTATTTTGACCATATTACTAATGAAAAAGCTCTCCAAACGAATTTCTCCTGCAAACACACAACACACAGAAGACTCCAACTCATGGAGATCAATTGAATCCCAAGATGGCATTGAGATGAAGCCCACCCCACCTCTGCTGCCAAGTGACCAAAGAGGATGCCCTCTAAATACATGGTAGAAAACAGTCATGGGAGACTTAAAGATTCTAAATATCACACGGGAAGATGCTGAAGTATTTGCTGGAGATCCTTTGCTGGCCAATATGCTACATTGCATGGAAGAATTTAATGCTAATGCTAAAATAAATCTGAATGATACAAGATCATTTTTTTAAACGATTGATTGCAATGTGAAGGAGTGAGCCTGGCTTATAGAACCTGTCTTCTTCCCTGAGAAACATATAATATTGTATGCCCTTCCATTTAAAACAAATCATTATATTTTGTGAAATAAGACCAAAGCTTCTTACGGAAAGGCCTGTATTTCATTTGTTTTCATTGCTGCTGACAATTTCATAAAGAAAAAAAAATACAGGATCAAAAGTGTTCAGTACCGAAACAGGAAAAAAATTTAACCCCCCTAAAGTAACATCAACATTTTTAAAGGTCACCAGAATATTAAGAAGTAAGCCACCTGCATCTCTTTACAAAGAGTGTTTCACACCCTAAAAACACAGCAGAAAAGATCTACTGGAGCAAAGCAGCCTATGGTTTGATGGGCAGCAGACAAAATTCTATTACGTTCCGAAGTTCCTTTAAGTCTAAGAACATTCTGAATGGTATTTCATTGCAGTAAGCTGTAATGTAATTTATTTAATTTGTACATATTGCGGAACTCTGTTTTGAAAACCTTGATTTATGGTTGAAAGTATTGGAGAACCTAGTTATTTGTAGTTTATTCGAAAGCTAAACCATGGCTAAGACTGATGTGGGAATCCAACTTATGGATGTGTGTACCTGTGTGTATGTGTTTGTGTTCTTACTTTCTTCCAGTCCTTGAACAGAGCCTAGCATTCTGTTTTCAAACTTTCACTCAGAGAATGTACTAAGTCTCTGGAGAGATTTAAGAAGTTTTATTTCAAGCTTTGCTCTAAGTGCTGAAAAAGCACTTCATGGACATGGTGTAGAACAGTGCTAATAGTACTAGATCATTGTGGATCTGTGTAGAATCTCTTTATCTTCAAAGAGCTTTTCTGCATATTATCAGAAGCTCCTTTTAATAATAAGCAAGCTTGTTTTTCCAGCATAAATACACAAGCAGAAGATGGTTACTATTTAAGAATGAAAAATAAGTTTTGCATAGCTCTTCATTTTAAACCTTTTTGCTGTGGGGGTAATACCTTCAATGTTGTCAAGATATGTTATACACAAGGACAAGGTATACTTATTGGATGGCTAATTAACTGAAATATAATAGACAATGGCGAAATGCAGCTTTTCAGCTCATCTGTAGGTATTTTCCATTGTGTTATCAGTGTTTAATTTCTAGAATTTTAGATTTGGGGGAAATCAAGCTTCACTCACAATTCCATCATGCCTGGAGCAACATCTAAATGTCTAGCACTGATATTTAATTTTAGTATATGGACAGAAAGCTGCCATAAACTACCATATGTGCTTCAATTTGGCAAGGTGCAAACTGCATTTCTAAAAATATAAACTATTTGTAGCATGAAACATTTTTGTACATTTGCATTACATTCTTAACCAGGCCATTTAAAGACCTAATGGCTGCATTCACACAACATAGGTAAAATTGTTTCGTTTTAACCCTAGTTACCGTACATTTCTTTGAGTTTAGCATTGTATGCAATCAAGCCTGTTTGGTTAATTTATCATTCCATATGTTGTGCAAATAGCTTCAGATTGCTTAATTCATAAACCCAATTAAATAGATTGTGTGAACGCAATTAACATTTCATACATGTGCAGGTAGTCCTCGACTTATGACCACTGCCGAGCTTGGAATTTTGCTTGTACATTGTTGTGGTCATTAAGTGAGGCATACATGAGGCTGCCTTTCTCAACGACCACAATCCAACTCTCTCTGCTGCAGTCATTAAGAAACCATGCAGTAGTGGGGACCAAGGCACTGGGAGGCCATGCACCAAGGCACTGGGAGGCCGAGCGCCTGCCAGCATGTGGAAACTAGATCCAGCAGCCTCTTGTCTCCCCCCACTCCCCAGTACTCTCAAGAAACCTTGCCTTCTTCCTCTTGTCCCACCACTTCCAGAAGGTGTCAGTAGATTAGGCCCAGCAACACATGGTCCTCCTGCCTCTTCCGCTGCATTCCTGAAAAGCCTGGCTTATTCACTGGCCTTCTCCCTCCCCACCACTATTCCTCTGAAGTCCTTACCATGCTCAGGTGCACTTACCTTTCCCTGCAATTGGTGACAGGCACTCTCATCAATGCAGAGCTCAGCTAGAAAGCTTAGCAAAGGCAACCTTTCTCAAGGTTAAAGAACAATCCTTTCCACCTGTCAGTGGCTTAGCTGGCCAGGCTTCCTAGCCTACGGTGGGAGGGGGTGGGGTGGGTGTTGCAGCACTCCTGTGGTTGTAAAGGTGGGTATACTGCCAGGCACCCAAATTTTGATCACATAAGCCAGGCGCTGCAATGGTCAGAACTTTGGCAGGGGTTGTGAATCCCTTCATTCAGTGCCATCACAATTTCATACAGTTGCTGAAGAAACAGTCATAAATAGAGTACTAACTGTATAAAATGAACCTGCCTCAGGCATGAAAGCCAGCTGAGCTAGTCATTTTATTTCAGCCCAACTCACTTCACAGGATTGTTGGAGGAATATTATGTATTTTCGCTACCTTAGGTTATTTATAAAAGATAATAAAGGTGGGATTAAAACATCTAAAATAAAAAAACCAGGCTTTAGAAATGATATCCAGTTCTTACTTAACAGCAGGATCAGAAGACGGAGAATAAAAATCAGATTTGTGGGAAAGTGTCTTAGCCTCTACTAAGTTAAAAGCAATTTTACATACATTATTACCAACCAGATAACCCATAAAAGAAGATGCACCTTAGTTTTTGGGGAGGAAAAGAGAAAAAAAAAACATTTCTGCCTACTAGGTATTCATCTGGCTAGTGTCCTTCACCACAGCTTCAGAACATTAGTTCACTGGTTGTGAGTGAGAGCATAGAGAAGCAAGTTGGAATTAAGGGAAAAGGTTCTAGCAGTGAGGACAATTAACCAGTGGAACAGCTTACCTTCAGAAGTTGTGTGTGCTTCATCATCAATGGTTTTTAAGAAGAGACTTGAAAGCCACTTGTCTGAAATGATAGGGTTTTCTGCTTGAGCAGTGGGCTGGACTAGAAGACCTCCAAGGTCCCTTCCAGGTCTGTTTCGATTGAGTATCTTTTTCCAATGAGAATAAGCCAATCCTACACTACACTGCCTTCCTATACAGAGGCTGCATTGCACCATCCCAGAAGCAGACACTATTCTGTTCTGACCCCCCTTCTCGTATACCAAAGCACTCCGAAACAAGGTCTCTGCAAGATGTTTTATTTACATACAGTTTAAACTGTATGTAATCCAGGTACAGATAACACCCAGGCAGCAATCCAGCCTGCTGAGGTCCAGATAACACCTTGGCAGCAATCCAGCCTGCTGAGTTACGACACAGATTTGAGAGCGTCTCCAACTCTAATGATAAGTTGATTCCTGCAAAACAACTTTCAGAAAGTCCCTCCTTAAATAGCCTTGAGATGAGCCTGATTACGATCACCTGAGTCCAATCATCTCTTGTAAATTCTTAGCTGTTCTCTACGTCTATCAGCTCTCCATTGCCGGGCATCCAGAAACCACTCCCTTGTCTCCTCCCCACTGCTCCAAGGCATGACATCAGGAGCACACTCCCTTTGGCTTTCACCACTGCTCCATGCCTCAGGCGCCTCCTGGTGGCCAACCAGCCTCTCTGATCCCTGCTCAGAGTCGGAACCCTGTCCAGGGTCCTCCACATCCTCCAGGGCCAACTCATAGGGACCCTCGCTGTTGGAGTCTGGTGGCAGCTCCAACGGCTCCTGCTGGGCCACAACACTATTCTATAAGTCCCTGTACCAGTTGCTCCTTCCTTTCTGGTTGTGATGTCTTCACAACTGTGTGTTTTTGCTCGTACTTCAAACTTCTTGGAAGTTCACTTTGTCTTTAAGAAGTTGCAGCAAATTTTGAAAATTTTCTTTCAAAAATTTGCCAAAATGTTTGAAAATCTGCTCAAGTTTGTCATGAACCCCTGGAACAGCAACATGAATTTAGCTCAACCTCTGGCTCCATGTAGGATCTGGAAAAAAAATAAGAGATCAGTAGCTATAGCTACTGTTGAGAATTTAGAACATTATGGGAAGCTGCTCCTAAAGATCTATTATCAAATTCATCCAGTTGGCTGCCCTTTTTATTTGTACTTCTTTGGTATTTTTTATTTATTTTAACATTGATACAATTCTAGGATCTGTGAATACTCTGAGAACCTCCTGTTCCAGAACTTCAGTTCAGTAATCCTTTAGGAATGACGTATTCTCAAATTTGCTTGTGTGACTCTTAACCTATTACCTTTTTAAAAAATGTTATAATAAAATAAATGCACAATAATTACAGTGTTTCCCTAAACTATTACTTGCCAATCTAGAAGAAATGTCTTTATTCTAAATATTTTGATAGGAATAAGCAACTTGTGGTGTATAAGATTATTCCTCCCCAGAGGTAAATGTTAACAAAATCAATCAATAAAGAACAAAATAAGTTTTATTTTTAAAAAATAAAGTCTGGAAAGTCTCTACTCGCTGTATATGTTCTGCAAATAATTTGTTTGCTCTTGTGCTTACTTTTGATAGTATTCAGAGATCAGAACTACAAGGAATATTTCTTTTGCATTTTGCAAATTAAGAGTCCTCCAACAGACTACCTTGATGAATTCACCTATAACGATTATGAAATTATTCCACACCTCTTTTGGCAGCTACCTGCATCTTACAAGGCAAACCCATCTCATCACCCTTGGAGATCTTGGGCCTCCCAGTCTTTTGCCAAAGATAAATTTGATGAAGAGATTATCCCCAAGTTTGATAATGACTTCTTTGTTTCAGTTCAGTTTCTTCTCTCCCTTTTACTAAATATATTTAATATACATATTTGACACCTCTCTCCTATGCACTGCCTACCCATGCGTTAGTACTGCAACTGCAGCATGTGGAAGCTGCTGGAAGGAACAGCTTTTGGAAGTTTGCAGCTCATTACAATGGTTGTGGTTTGCTGAATATTTTAACAGGCCACCAACAGTCCTCAGGGAAATAAATGAGAGAAAGGGAAAGAAAGCATAACCCATTATCACTTGATGAATAAAATGAATAAAATGTTAATGCACTGGAAGTAATAACTTTATACAAAAATCAGCTATAAACATTATGGCTATTTTCTTTAAAAAAAACTTTTGGAAAGTTTATATCCAAGTATAATATTTGCATTTTCTGTTGCTATTATTAATTTCATTTATATTCTGTTCACCTATATTAAGCAATCACCTATGTGTGACCAGTTATTTAGTTCAAATTATACTTTATTCTACACAAACCATTTATACCGTAGAGGGAATATTGCTGCATCCTTAAATTCCTTTATATGGTAGCAAAATCTATCAGTTTTGGTTAAATTTTGGAATAGATACACATAGAACTTTTTGGTCAATGATATGAAATAACCTTCAAACTGGATGCAAAATTCATTTCCTAATTTTAATATTTTAAAACTATTTTTTAAAAATACATTATTTATGAGACACTGACCATTCCTGTTAGAGGGAAGTGGAGAAGTTGTTTGGGGGGTTGTACACTTTAATATGAACAGATCATTAAAAGAATCTCCTATACTTCCTCTTTGTCTAACCTCAGAATAGTATAATTTGCTTGAATAAAATAACCAGAACACTGTAGCAGAGAAGGCAATTTGAAGTGGCCTCTTGTGTTGTACAGCTCCCATTCTTTTCACTGGAATTTATTTAGAAGATGATATCCAAAGCCATATAGAACCGAAAATGGTAACATAAAAAACTGGGATTAATCAAGCAGAATATTTGGAATTACAAATTGGTAGACTTCTGCTCCAAATTCTTGTGGAAAAATAATTGTTGCCTATTCCTAAATGCATTAAAGGATAGGAAAAGAAAAGAAAATCTACAAAAGAGATTTTACCCACCTGGTACTTTTCAGAAGTCTTAGAAATGGAACAACTAAAATTGTAAAATTCGCAGCCAGAAAGTTGGGAACACTTAACCTATAAGCCTTTCTAGATACTAAAAGTAAGTATAATTCTATGTTGTGCATGAATGCAACAACCTGAAAACATAGCACAATCATAGGCAGTATAGTTTTTTTTTTTTGTACTTCTTCATTTGAGTCTCACCACTTCCTGACATTTTGTGCCTATTTTTAATTGCAACATGTAAATTGTTTGTGACTTTGAATTACAACCTCCAAAAGTTCTGCATTCTGGCTGTCTTCCTAAAACTACTTGTGCTGCCAAAACCTCATCAACAGCCTTGGAAACCTGCCAAATGAAGAGTTTTTAGGTGAGTAACATTAAATTTCACAACTAAGAATCCTAAAAGTGATCAATGCTGGTTTGAAATATTCAGACGAAATTTTGCATGGTGGGAATCAATAAGTTACAATAGATATCTGTATCCTCCTAGGTGACTGAATACATAATGTTTCTCCCTTTGTGGTGTTTTGAAAGTTTATCACAAAATTTGCAAAAAAGTGATTTGTGTTTTGAGACACTCCGACATTCTGAGGAACTCTGTTTTTTTTTATCAACTGCTAGAAATGATCTGGAGCCAGTTGTGTCTGAAATGAAACAAAAAACCTCAAGAGCAGATGGCCTAACAAGTTCAGCAAAAGTGCTGTCTAAAAATGTAATGTATTCTTTACTAATGAATAACCTCAAGGACCAGTCTCTCTGCTTTATCACGAACCTTTGAATTTGCCCCATTCCCTTATTCTCTTAGGCTGCAAATGAGAATGAACAAGAGCCAAAACGATTTGGAAGTCACATCATATTTTCAGGTTTTTTTTACTTGCAAATATGCAATAGATTGAACTCTTAAAATAAATAAGTGATTTATATGAAAGAATATAAAGAGATAAGATAGTATAAACATTTTCTATGCTTATACTAGGGTATCTAAATTAAAGGCATAATCTTTCCTCTTTTTACAATATAATAATTTTCTTAAAATCTACAGATGGACAACATTAATACAATTAAAGAAAATATAAAAAGTAAATAAACATAAAAGATTAAAGGGATAGAAAAAAGAAAGTGAAGATACATTATATAAAATATGACTCCTCCCTCTCTTTCCCCAGCATATAAACAATTTGGCTAGCTTAACACCTTTTCTAGTACTTTAAAAAAAACCTTCTTCTTATATCTTATCCCTTATTACTTACCAAACTGCAAAAACAATAGATAAACAAAAATCTATTAAAGCTATCAGATTATATATATAAATCTTGGTGGGAAGAGATGGGGTGCTGGCTTTGTTTCAGTAAGTGGAATGATTGGTTGTGTGGTTGTATCATGATTGGTAGATTGGTGCTGATTGGTGCTGGCTGTGTGTGCATTGTTGTTTTGTATTGTAACGGCTTGGGTGGTGGGTGGTGTTCGTTTGTTGGCTGGGGCTGGTTTCCAGATGTTTGGTAGGCGGGAGGTATCATCACGTTTATTCATGTTGTGGGGGTGTTTCTCTATTTCGATGGCTTCCATAATTATTCTCTTGTTGAGGTGTTCTGTTTTGGAGATTAACCTGGCTCCTTCAAAGTTGATTTCATGTCCTGTAGCTTTAAGGTGCTGGAAAAGGGAGGAAGTTTTTTCTTTTTTTTCTTACTGCGTTCTGGTGTTCTGCGATGCGTGCATTTATTCTCCTGTTTGTCTGTCCTATGTATGTTGCTGGGCAGATTTTGCATGGTATTTCGTAGACTCCTTGGTTTTCTAGATGGATTTTGTCTTTGGGGTTTCTTAAGATGTTGGCTATTTTTTGGTCAGTGGTGAAGGCTGTCTTGATATTGTGCTTGTGGAGAATTTTGCTGATTTTATCTGTGATGCCTTTGATATAAGGGAGGAGGGCGATGCCATTGTCCTGTTCTGTGTCTTGGTTTTTTGGGGGAGTCTCCTTTTGGATTAGGTTGGTGATTGTTTTTCTTTGGAATCCGTTGGAGATTAATACATTTGTGAGTTTGTGTAATTCAGTAGCCAACAAACGAACACCACCCACCACCCAAGCCATTACAATACAAAACAACAATGCACACAAAGCCAGCACCAATCAGCACCAATCTACCAATCATGATACAACCACACAACCAATCATTCCACTTACTGAAACAAAGCCAGCACCCCCATTAAATAGGAGGCTAATTAAATACCTCCCGCCTACCAAACATCTGGAAACCAGCCCTAGCGAACAAACGAACACCACTCACCACCCAAGCCATTACAATACAAAACAACAATGCACACAAAGCCAGCACCAATCAGCACCAATCTACCAATCATGATACAACCACACAACCAATCATTCCACTTACTGAAACAAAGCCAGCACCCCATCCCCTCCCACCAAGATTTACAGAAAGACGGCAGCTCCGTTCCCATTTTAAGCCCAAGCTTGAAGATGGCAAGTGAGATCTTGCCGAAACGTTGCAAAGACAATCTCAATCTTACACGGGAAAAGACCCGAATACAACAGAACCAGCATACCTACACCCGTGAAAATCTACGAAAAAACTAACCCTTTAGATTCACTTTAGAAATAATCTTTGCGTTTTTAAGAAGCTTAATCTTTTGTCCCATCTAGTGTCCCACAAGTTGATTTCTTAGTTTCTCTTTGTTTCCTTGCTGGAGCAGCTTGAGTAATTGTTGTTTGTCTCTTCTCAGAGTGAGTTTCCTTGATTCCACACATTGCTTTTGTAAATCTAAAGTAAGAGGGCATTCCAAGTCACTCTTCTGATTTATTATTTGTCTGCCTTCTTTAATTACTAAAACAACTGGTAGGATTCATTTGTAAATCCATGTTAACATTGTTTTACATATCATTCTTATATTTTAACATTTTAAAATCCGTTTTCAGGTCCACAACATCTTTTTTTTCATATAACCTGTATAATCCAGCATTTTTAAACTCCAAACCTACATTCCATTCAGTCTCAGTCTGTTTTATCAAATAAGTAAATAAATGTATGAAATAAGTCTCTGCTACAATATCAAACAATCTTGTAAGTCATTTCCAAATAGCCTTAATTTCTTTTAGCGTCAAATAGTGTTGCTCCAGTACATTAATAGATCTGTTCTCTTTTAAGACTAATCTTTTATTCTCTCCTTCAAGTTTTCTCCTGTCATCTGTTTATTTTCCAATTAACAAAACTTTACAATAGGAGGATTTCTTATAATCAATTTCCAAGACTTCATACAATCATTTATACGTAACCACTGCACAGAAAATATTATTTCAAGTTCATTTAGCTCCTTAACTTTCCAAGATTCATACTGTCTTATTACCCACTTTTGCTGTTTTCTAAAAAGTAAAGCTTTTAAAGTAAAGTCTAAATTCTTAGACTTATATTGTTGGAGTTGGAGTTATTATATTGTTTTTAGCTATTGTTAGACTTATTATTATATTGGAGCTTTTTTCATCCAGGATAGGAGGCTTTTCTGGTGACATAGTATAGCTTGTCCTATAGAAAGTTCTTAACTCAAAGTAATTAGCAATCAGTTCCTAAAGTAAGAGAATTGATGAACAGGAAGAATGAAGTAAGCAAACGCAATGTCTCCTTGAAAGGTATCAAAACATGACTTAAGCAAAATAAATATTTGCAAACATCTAAAATTTGTGGGATGACACTATTTTACTACCTCATTGCAGGGAGAATCTGTATGGAAGCAAACATGGGCATTCTTTCCTGTCCTTAATCAAGAGAGGAACTCTAAGAAGCTTATCATTCACCAGCTTCTATTTTGGTCAAGTTTTTCAGTTCGTCAAAGAGCAGGGCCATGCTCAGTCCAATATTGCTGTCCCGGTATCAGGGGTGGGTTCTGGCAGGCACTACTGCCGGTTGGCTTGTATGCACACTGCGTGTGCATGCGGAGTACAATTAAAATTGTTCTGCGCATGCGCAGAACTGAAAAACAAGATGGTGGTGCCTACAGTGCGGCCCAGGGAACTGATTTGGGGACATGGCAGGCCTGGGTCACTGCCGCTTCCTGGGTAGCCAACCACTATTGGTTCGGCTGAACCGTCCAAACTGGTAGGAACCCACCACTGCCCAGTATCATCTTAAGATTTCATTTTTAGTCATGAATTACATGAATAATTCTACAAAGGGTTTCTATATGTTTAACCCTTAGTACTGTTAACAGTAAGAATACAATCATCTTTGTGAGATAAAGAAGTAAAGACTTTAATCTATCTTTCAACACATAAGTATCCCAATAGGTGATTAGCATAATCTATATGCTACTAAAAAGTGTTCTTTTTAGCTCCAGTTGGGTGAAATTGGCATCAATTATGTCTCTCTAAACTTTGTCCCTTGGCTGTTTGTTTTTTCTAGTCTTTCCCCCCTGGCAAAGAATGACATTGGATTTTGGCTACATTGCCTAAATCAGATGGTTTGGAGTTGTGTTGGTAAAGTGTTAGACACTTGTTCTAACTACAGTGGTATCCACCAAGGTCCTCTGTTCCGGTGGGAACAGAGGTTTAATCCTATTGGTCGAAGGATCTGACAGCTCCCTATAAAAGGGCTGCTGTCAGACTCAACCTTCGCTGGATTGTTCTCACTTGTTGTACTTAATAAAGAGCTGTTGTTACCGTGAAGCCTGTGTGTGCATATCCATTACCCAATCTAACATAAAGTAAACAATCTTATTAGATAAACATTAAAAACATTGGACATCTAATGGACATTGGACATTATTTTTTTAAAATAAAATAAAATAAACAATCTGTTTATTTAATGGCACAAGAGCAATCATGTTGATCTAAAGTTTATGTTGATAAGCGTAACTTTTCACTGAAGGCTTAGTTCATAATGGAAGAGCTATAAATTTCCACTGTAAGCATTTTTTAAATGCATATCTTATAGCATATACATAAACTAGCTAAGAGAGTCAAGTTAGAATGTCTGAGGAAATGAGACGAACATTTTCTATGCAATCAGTATAATGCCATACATAACATCAGTTAATAAGAATACAGTATGCTCCACAGGTGGTATTCTACCTGTTCGGATCAGATCGCCTGAACCGGTAGAGGAAATTGTGGGTGGCTCTGCTCAGCAGCCCCAGCTCTTTTTCTGCCAAACGTGCTTGAGCAGAGGCCTGTGTGCATGCACGGAGGTGGCGCATGTGTGCGAAGCAAGCGTGCATATAAGCGAGTGCACATTTCCAAACCAGTAGGGAAGGTAAGTGAATACCACCCCTGATATGCGCCCTTAAGCAATGCAACAGAGAAGAATGTTTGAAGTCATTTTGTTCCACATTCTTAAAAACATTTGTATTAATGGATTGTCCAATATGGCTCTGTGCAAATTGATAATTATTTGAAAGAAATGTTTTGGGAGTCAAATCACTAAAGCACCAGTGTACTATTCTTAAAACATCTTGACTTCCGGCTTCTCTGTGAACCTGAAAAACAAGATGCAGCTGCCTTGACAAATGAATGCATTAAAATGAATGGAATTTCATTTTAAAATTCATTTTCAACTGCATCATGTTGTTGTAAAATGTTGTATCATAGCCTGACTAGGTAGCTCAGTGGTTACGACACTGAGCTTGTCGATCAGAAAGGTCAGAAGTGCGGTCGTTCGAATCCCTAGTACAGGTCTCCTGAGTGCGCAGGAGGTTGGACTAGATGGCCTCCAAGATCCCTTCCAACTCTGTTACTGTTTATGTTTTCAAGCTCACAGAGAAGACAAAATCTTTAAGGAATCAAACTTTTAGCCAATTTAAAAATTTTATTTTAAAGTTTCAGAATCCATTATAGGAAAAAAATAATAAGACGCAAAATAGTAATACGCAAAAGGCTTTGGGGCAGCAAAGAGGATCTTAGTATAGCAATAATATTTGCAACGTTTAATCATCTTGACTTGTAACATTTTTATAGTAGGGATATTTGTCCTGATGCAAGGCTCTTCAGATTTGATAACAGAGTAGTACAAGGAATGTTTTATGATGTTTTTGCAGAAAACTGGCATTTACTTCTGGTTATCAGTAAAAAACGGCCCATAGAAAACAATTGAATATTCTAACCCTGGCATTTGCTTAATGACAGTGGCATTCATTTAATGACTTTGTGTTCACTTTATGCCTGCTATGTTTGCATTATGACTGATCTATTTGCTTAATGACCACCACAAAAAAGATCATAAAATTGGGTTAGTCATGTGATGATCTGCTTTACAACCATCAGGATGATAATGGACAGGTTCCATTGACGTTGTAAATCAAGGATCCATAGTATAAATATTTGAAGAGATATCAATAGAAGAGATAGGAGGGACTCTCAAAAGATTATAAATATATAAATCGGTTTATGTTACTCTGTAGTAAGTTACAGATGCATATGTACTCACTGTGGAATACATGTATTGATATCCACAAAATGATACATAATGTGTATCAAAGGTGGGTTGCTACCAGTTCGCACCGGTTCGGGTGAACTGGTGGTGGAAATTGGGACTGGGTCACTGAACTGGTAGGGCCAGCAGGCTGGCCACGGCCCCAAACCATTTTCCTGGTTGCCGCTGCTGTGGTCGGCTTGGTTTTTAATTATTTTTTAATGTTCTGCTCATGCACACAACAATTTACACTCAACTGCACACATGCGTAGCAAACCGGCAGCAACGCCGGCCAGCCGCCACCCCTAGTGTGTATATAAAACTTAATTATTTCCTATAAATGTTCAAGAATCCCTTTTTTTTCTGTTCAGGGCTTCCCTTTTTTACTGGACTCCGCGCATTTCTTAAGCGCTAAAGATATCATTCCTGAGCACCAAATTGTTTCTTGCATTGTACAGATACAGAAGACAGGAAGGGTCATTTGGTGTCCTACTTTCCACCTTTGTTATGCTTCTATTATGTACATAAATGGGTTAAAGCTGGAATAACCAAAAGCCACTCCTTTTTGGACTGTGCATGCTAATTATCCACAATAGGAGTTCTGGAAATTCTGTGCCTTTTGAGACAGATAGATAGACAGAGACAGAGGCAGTCAGATTGTTCATGTCTCCTTCTTTCTCTGTATTTTTCTGTCTTTTGTCTCATTTTTCCCAATTAGCTTTTTTATTATTACTGATGTTTGATAAATAAACATCAAGCTACATGTCTGATAGCCAAACCCAACTTTGATGTGTATGTTTCCTCTAATCTGGATACTGGGATTAATTGGAATAAATTGAAAATTACCTCCAGTAATTTTTGCAATAATGTCAAGAACAAAAATCACCGGTCTTGCTCTGATTTAAAATGTTGGTATTTTTAAACAATATGTAATCCTACAAAATATAAGGATTGTGTTCCAGTGTTAATGCCTTGATACTCTGTCAATCACATGTTTGAATTAAAACAATATACTATTTGGCCAGATGGCCAAGAGAAATAAATCTGTATTGCAACAAGGGAAACAAAGACTTTTTATCTCAGAGTTCTCGTTTCTCATTAAATAATAAGTTGCTTTTGACAGATGTGCTGTAGTTGTATTCATTTTTAATCTCAACCATATGGTGGCACAGTCTAATGATAATTCAGGTATCCTTTCAGTCGACTATTAAAGACTGGTGAGCACAATATCCATGAAAATTGGTATAATGGGGGGAGGGAGATTTTTTTAAATAAATGAGATTGGGGGGAAAAAATCCAAACCCCTAGTTACTCCAATCCATAAATTAAGCAAGGTAGCTACCAAGTTACTAAAGGGCATGGAAAATCTAAAGGATAACAGTATTTGTCTAAAATATTTATTTTATTTTATTTTATTTAGTTTGTCAAATGTGTACAAGATGACATGTATACATATAAACATGGACATGAATGAAAGAAATGAATACAAATAAATGGAGGCAGTAGGGCAGGGACGTTAGGCACACTGGTGTGCTTATGCACGCCCCCTTTACAGACCTCTTAGGAATGGGGTGAGATCCATGGTAGACAGTTTAAGGTCGAAGCTGTGGCAGTTTGAGGATGTAACAACAGAGTCAGGTAGAGCATTCCAGGCATTGACCACTCTGTTGCTGAAGTCATATTTTCTGCAATCGAGTTTGGAACGGTTTACTTTGTTTGCCCGTGTATTATTGAGGTTGAAGCTGAAGAAGTCATTGACAGGAAAGACGTTGTAACAGACAATTTTGTTTACTGTGCTTAGATCAGACCGCAGGTGGCGCAGTTCCAGATTGTCCAAGCCTAAAATTTCGAGCCTGGTGGCATAAGGGATTCTATTGTGAGTAAAAGAGTGGAGTACTCTTCTTGTGAAGTACCTCTGGACCAGTGATGGGTTCTGGATCCCGTTGCAACCGGTACAGTTGCATTGGGCCCGGCGTCCTCCACATGAACGTGCGCACACAGGCCTAGCATGCGCATGCGTCTTACTGTGCAGCAATGCCTCTGCGAGCCTCCGCGATGCTCCAGCTTCTTGGCAGAGCATCACACAGGCACTGTATACGTGGAAGCGCCGAAGAGTTTAAAGACAGGTAAGGAGCACAGGTAGACCCTCCGGAGCACCATACCGGAACAGTACCCAGTGCTCCAGGCAGGCTCCAGTATGCCTGCAACCCACCACTGCTCTGGACCCACTCAATCTTTTAATGCCCGATATACAGTGTGGATTCCAGGAAGATGAGCTGTATTCGAGAATTGGTCTGGCAAATATGCAAGGAAAGTAACAATTTTATGGCAGTGCTGCACAATTGGCTTACATGGCTTCAAGGACTGGAGTGGCTAATAAATTGATTATAGAACTATTAATGGGGAACACACTCACTAGTGGATATGAAGTGGATCTAGACCCACATCTGTAACAACCTGCTTGCTTCAAATAGTGACTCGTGGAAAGATAACTGAAGGAAAGAGCTCTGTGCTTTTGATAATTTTGCTCAAGATCTTGGAGAGAGAGGGGTATGTAGTTGAATGTGTATAAATGGAGAGAGATGGGGGAGGGAGAGAGGGAGAGAGAGACTGACTCTGCCTACAATTAGGGGGCAAACCATTTGCTTATCCTAATCTTAGAATACGAGGATCTCAGGAATATTCTGCTCCACACAGCCAAGGTTTGCAATGGGATGAGAAAGAATTTGCCCACATTCTTTCAACTTAAGTAGATTTGTGGTAGCCATTCTTTTTTTCTGATTTCATACATGTCAGATTTGCATGGGGTATTAAAAAAAAGCCTTTCAAGTGGGAAGCCTAATTCTTAAAAGCAGTGAGTTACAAAGCTAGGCAAAAAAAAAAAAGATATTGCTGAGAAAAATGCTTTCGAACACAACAGGAACGGAATGAGCCTGCCCTTGCTCCCATGCCTCATCATGGCATTCACAGCAGTGCAATTGCGTGAGTCCCAACAATTTTAAATCAAAAATTTTCCTGTTTGTTTACTGCATCCAAGAGAGCAGTTTTCTCAGTTGTTTGTTAAATGAAACAGCTGTCTACCAAACAGCTGTTACCCCCCCACCCCCATTAGCAGCTTGTGCAATAAAGGCTGGGAAGAGCGATTTAAATGTAGACAAAGTTAGCAATCTGGAATTATTAGAGGCAGAAGGTGAAATAGATATTTTTTGTGTATTGAAAATGTTATGTCATAGGATGATTTCACATAACTGTAGTCAGTGGGAACAGAGTTAGCCAACATGACTTTTCCCTCACTCACTCAACCTGGGTAATCATGTCAAGCCACCCCAAGAACTTCCTAAAAGTTCATATGTATATCGGCCTTGCATTCCCATGCCACTGTTCTGGCTTATCACATAATCACATGTGCGCCTGACCAGTATAACCAGTGCCTACTGCTTCTGTTTGTTCATTTTATTTAACTAATATCAAAATCAGTTCTAAACCCTCTTTAACTCTATTAAACCTCCTGCATTTTTTTCCTTTCACTTGTAATTCAATTGATGAAAGAGAAACCTTTTTAGCGGAGGAAAGAATGGCAGGAAAATTTCCATGTATAAAATAAACTATTCCTGCACTTTTTTTTCAATGAAATGGGATCTGCTCAAGTGTATACATGAATAAGTTTTTGTACCTCTGGATTCATGACTTCTGTTTCCTTTTTGCACATAGAATAAATGAGGCACCATATCCCTATGATCTCATTCCAGGGTGCACCCCTTCTCAGTCTATGGATAAATTAAACCAAGTAATCCATTTTCAGCCTACTAACAGCCTATGCAAAGATAAATATGTGCTAATGGTTCCCGACTCTAGGGACAGTGTTCATCTCCGTTTCAAAGATGAAGAGCCAGCGCTGTCCAAAGACGTCTCCATGGTCATGTGGCCAGCATGACTAAATGCTGAAGGCGTACCGAACGCTGTTACCTTCCCACCAAAGATGGTTCCTATTTTTCTACTTGCATTTTTACATGCTTTCAAACTGCTAGGTTGGAAGAAGCTGGGACAAGTAACAGGAGCTCACTCTGTTACACGGCACTAGGGATTTGAACTGCCGAACAGCCGACTTTTCTGATCGACAAGCTGAGGTATCAGAGGTTAAAGAGACAGTTGTACTAAAATTTATTACAAAATAAATAAAAGTTGTGCTCGCACTTTCTCTTTGAGTTAAGGCACATTTGTATACGTTGGTATATGAAGGAACAGTTTATGAAATATGGCATAATTTATGTAAATAAAAGTGGTTAAATAAGTCTACTGATGGAATATTCATTTTACACAAAATGAATGGTAGTATTATTCATTAACATAATATCAGATTTCAGAAAACAAGAAAGACATGTAGTGGTTCTTCCAAGCATTCTTTATTGTTCCAGACCTATTGACAAAATCTTGCTAAACTGAAGCAAATTACTATCGATATGAAACATTCACTCTGGAACTATTGAGGGAGAATGGTATTCACCCTCTGTCTTTCACACAAATTATCTGAACTGAGTTGCCTCTTACTCCTCTGGAACGCACTCCCTCCCCCCTGGAAATCAGAGTATATTTCATCAAAATTAATATTAAAATATTTGATCTGGGTCATTTTTTAAACATGTACTGTTAGATATGTCATATGCACAAATTGGGGTGGGGTGGGGGTGGAGTGGGGCGGCAAGACAGTCAAGCACCAGTTTCATTGGGAATTGGTAATCCTACCTGGGCCAAATACCAAACTTTTATTTGTGTATTTATGGTTTTATTTTACTTTGTTTTGGTTCCGTTTTTAAAATCATGATTATTTTTCCTTTCAATAACTTTGGCCCCTTGTGCTCCTTTATTCCTAGTATCTTCAAAAAGCTGAATGAACACAGCAAACTGGAATGGGCTCAATTGTGCTGGGGCACAACAGGTATCATATGCACCATGATTCCATCATACACATATTGCAAACTATTTGCATCATCAAATTAGAGAATGGACACATAACATTTCAAATAGCGGAACCAATTAGTATTAGTATATCCTCCCTCTTTAATCAAAGGAGTTTTCAAGGAGTTTGCTAATTCGGAGTTTGCTAGTGAGTGAAAATCAAGATACTATTTATGTTTACAAAAAGGAGAAATGTGGGATGGGACGTAACAAAATATATTATCTGCTTATGTTTAATTTTTAAAAATTTAGGACATTTTTTCTGGACCTTCTGCATGTTACTCTTTTTCCACAGTTAAAAGTGGGAGGGAAAGTAAAGCTAATTCTTAAATAACTTTCTGTTCTATAACTGCTGCTGCAGTTATATATTGGATTCACATTCAGTTTGTTCTTCTATTTTTCTGTTTTGCCTGCGCTACAAGGGTAAGGCTGCCTAACCACAAATATGAATGCTGTTTAGCTACAAAAGCAGCTCTTTTGTAATGGAAAATTTCCTAAAATCCTTACTTCTCAGGGGATTTTCCAGGCACATCAAGTGAAAATTCTGCAAAAGGAACATCTGTTTAGTTTTGTTAACTGTACACCATCTTCACAGCCATATAAAATTTGAAATATATACTTTTGTACTTCCTAGCCATTAATTACAGAGTATATTACAGTCTCGTTTTTACTCTGCATTAAACATCTGGTGCTAACAGCAGCAACAAGGAAAAAATGCATGATTATATTGTCAGACTTAATAATTTAGAAATATTAATCAGCTATCATAACCATCAGTAGTATTTTACATGGAAAATAGCTCTTGAAATTCATTTCCCCCCCCCACTGTTCCCCAATAAAATTATTTAATGAACAACTTTTAAATCATATCAGCACTTTTTTTTATCAGTCTTCATGAATTTTTACCAGATGTATTTTTATAAGCACATATGTAGTGCATTATCCAAAGGATTGGCTCCATTTAAATGCATGTTGTCATTGCATTTTTAGCAGGGCACACAAAAACAAGACTTGCCTAGGTAGCATATTTGCAACAATTTCTTAGTGGTTTGCATTATTTCCTTCTGATCGTCCTACTCAATCTGCAGGGCTACACTGGATTCTGTTTCCCACTGGATATTACATTAGTTGCCTCTTAGGATGGACCCAGTAACTCTATAATACTTTACACTCAATTTATCTGAGATGGACTTTTACACTTTTTAGAGTTTTTAAAAAATAGTGGATGGCAGAACAACTTAATGTAAATGGTCATTAAAAAAAAGAATTCTAAAAAGTGTTTCTGCCTGAGAATTCTAGTCTTCATATGATGGCATGGTGATACTTCATCATACAATTCATGGATTGAAAGCTAGAAAATGAAAGGAGCCTCAGTTCAAACCAGTGGAAAAACAGAATGTAACTCTTACTAACCCTACAGGTAAGTCCAGAGCAGATAAACTTGCTGAAATATGTGTGAGATGCATTTTAGGATCTCCTGGTACCAATAGAATTTCTACTAATGTGCAAACAGGGACTTCCAAAAATCAATTGTTCTTGAAATCATTGCAGAATTAGAAAGTGTTAAACTTCCTTCTCTACCCCTTATGGTTCTGAAGCTTCTCAGGTTTCTCTGCTGCTGCTATTAGCATAAAAATTATGTGAAAGTTAATTGCATTCATGAAATTAAAGCACATCAGATTTTGCCCTCAGCAAGCTGGCAACAGATGAATAATCTTGATGAATAATTATATGAGCTTACAACAGTACACTGAGTAAGAATGACCAACAGCATGGAAAGGATGAGTAAAGTTAGTATCAATTTGCTATCAAAGGTAGCTGATAGACTGGAATTCTGAATAGAGTCTAAAAGCAGAAACCTGAACTGAAATTTGAGATCTGGTGATATCTAAGGTGTTGAATCAATTATAAAGAGCATATGTATGATTCTTGAGTAATTTTTACTTATTATTAATGATGTTCTATTAATAAATATATGTCACTGTTTAAATTACCTCTTGATAGATTTTAAAGTCTATTCAGATCATCATATTGCATTATCAACTGTCTAAAAAGAAAAGTCCTATTGCAGGGCCAAGCAAAGTCAGGAAGAAGAGAATATTTATAGAGATCATTTTACAATTTGGAAATAAGTACATGCTGCTGTGCAGCTGAAGCATCTGGCCCTATCCTATTGTTCTCTCTGCAAAGTAATGTTAATTTAGTGAATTTGATAGAATCTTGAACTTCACTAAATCAACCGAGGGTGAACTATAAGTAAATTATATCCCCAGGGCCACATTCAGTCCCTACAAAATGCATCTGACCACATTATTGTATTTGGGTGTTTGCTGTAATGCCTGTGATTGCTCTGTAATGGTTTTATGACCTCTTCAAAAGTTTGTATTTAAGATACATCCAAGATACGTCCAAAGGGATTTTTTTGGAAAAGCCATTTATCAAATGGAAATTATAAGCCATAAAAGCATAAAAGTAAAGGTTTTCCTCGCACATATGCTCCCGGCTCTAGGGGCTCATCTCCATTTCAAAGTCGAAGAGCCAGCGCTGTCGGAAGATGTCTCTGTGGTCATATGGCCGGTATGACTAAACACCGAAGGCACACAGAATGCTGTTATCTTCCCAACAAGGTGGTCCCTATTTTTCTACTTGCATTTTTTACATGCTTTCGAACTGCTAGGTTGGCAGAAGCTGGGAAAAGTAATGGGAGCTCACTCCATTATGCAGCACTAGGGATTCGAACCGCTGAACTGCAAACCTTCTGATTGACAGCTCAGCATCTTAGCCATTGAGCCACATGCCTCATAAAAGCATATCAACATTAAAAAAGAAAAGAAAATCCCAAACCAAACCCAATTTACATATGTGATGTTTCCCATTTCTTTGTAAATCTTAGTTAGATAAAGTCAATTCCAGCCAAAAACTGCCCATCCTTATCTACATGATTCTATGTATGCCACAGTGATTTAAAAAAACACAGAATTGATTATAGTTATCTTTTATTGGGCCATAATTTCAATAGCATAAGCCAACAAATGTTATCCCAGTTTTGACTAATAAGTGAATGATAATAAAGCTGTAGAGAACAAGGGTGATTGATGAAATTTGATGGGAATGTTCAAGAACTATTACATAAATAAAGAGATCTGAAACATAATTTTAGTTCTGGGAAGCAAGAATTGAACCAGGCAGCCTCCTTTCTGATTTTACAGGAGATATGAAAAAGGAGAAATAAAACATAATTAGTCTTGCAAACGTTTTATGCCCCACCTTAATAAACTTTAATATCACTCTGGAGTTTATTTTCTAATGTAGTCCACCTTGAAGGGATGATACAGGTTATAATAGCAACATAGTTCAATCTCTGACAATTCTGTTTGCGCATCATAATATAGCTACTTACCACAATTCACTACTTAAAACCATCATCATTCAATAGGTAGAAACCTATTGGATTCGTGAATAGCAATGTGGTATACTGCAATGGTCTACTGCAGTGGTGGGTTACTAACCGCTTTACCACCAGTTCGCTTGTGCTTGCTCGGTCACTCACGCAATGCTTCTGCACATGCGCAGAAGCTTCTGCGCCTCTGCTGAAGCATCCGGGCAGGTGGCTGCAGCCTCCTGATGCCACCACTACCGGTTCGGCCAAACCGGGCCGAACCAGCAGCAACCCACCTCTGGTCTACTGCAATGTGCTCTACATTAGGCTATCCTTGAAGAAGAGTATTTGAAAACTACAACCCGTGCAGAATGTAGTGGTGTGGGCATTTCTGGGTATTTCTAGAGTTGCCCATGTAATACATCTGCTGCATGAACTGCATTGGGTGTGCTTTGCTTCCAGATCCAATTTGGAGTATTAAAGCCCTTTACAACATGGGCCCAATTACCTGGGGTATTGCTTCATCCCAATTTAATTGACCCATCCTACCTGGTCAAGCAGAAATGATGTTATAGCTCCTGTTGGCTAAAGCTTTCCAAATGACATGGTCTAAGAGGAGAGTCTTCTCTGCTGTTACCCCTGCCTTGTGGAACATCTTGCCCTCTGGGTGAGCCTCGGTCTACTCTTCTGGCCTTCTGAAGAGCATTAAAACCTGACCCTGTCAATTGACACGGGCATCGAAGAGTCTTACACAGCCTTGGGGTGTTGGTGGCCTGATGACACACTCACTGTCTTTTTAATTTTATCTTTGTAAATATTTTATTGGGTTTATGACTTTTTTTAAAATTGTAAACCACTCGGAATCACTTAGCGAGGTAGGTGGTGCTCAGATTTGATAAATAAATGTATCTTGCCTGATTCTGATTTAACCAGAGAAAAGTAAACTATAAAGCAATTCATTCCATTCTGCAGAATAAAGCTACCTTAACATATCTCCGATTATGCTGTTACATTCTGCTGTGCATTCAACATCTGGTATCAACAGCCTAAACAACAAAAAAGCATGATTATGCTGTCAGACTTAATAATTCAGAAATATTAACCAGCTCTCATACTATCGATGGTTTTTCATGTGTAATTGGCCCTTGATGTGTATTTTGTACTTAGGAGACTCTCTGCATACCAGCAAAAGAGAACAAGCATTCAATCTTTCATGTAACTAACAGGGATCATTTCAGCTAAATGAAACCACTTCATCAGCAAATGTTGTTTATTTTTTAATTCTTGGGGAAAAAGAAAAAAAAGTTCCTAACCAGCCAAGCATCAGCTAGAAAATAGCAGGGGGCAGAATATAATACAGAAGCCACTGTGGGCATAATTCTAAATTAGCAAATCCATTTAGTTTTAGGTGAATTTGAAACCTATGTATAAGGTGACCAACTGAGTATTGCTTAACTAGCTGTAAATTTCAGGGTTTTATCTTATTTGTAATTAAAATATTTATGTCTTCTCTTTGACTGTTGAGCTAAATTGCCACATATTTATCAAAGAGAATCCTGAATTTTTGTTAATTGAATTAATAGCAATTTAATGATTATGTGATTACAGATAAAAAGCAAGACCTTGTCTATGAAATGTATGTATGAATTGTTGCATGAATAAGATTGCTTTAAAAAAAAAACAGTCTATTATGCTCTTGCTGTTTGGGTATATATAAAACACTAATTTGTAGATTATTAAGTGCAAATGAATGTGTTTACACCTGCATTATGCTACAAATTGTGGTTTAAATACTGATTAAGTTCTACAATATGCTTGCCATCAGAATATTTGTTACCTCCCAAAAAAGGAGTCCAAAACCTTCATTTAGTCCCCAAACTAAATTAAAATTATTTATTTTTTCATTATTATTTTTTATAAAGCATTCAGCCTTAAAGTGATGCACAGCAGAAATGAACTAGTGAAAACTAATGAACATATAAACAGTACAATATATCATTATAATTTAATTGATATATGCAATAATTTTTCAAACTGTTTTCTATCTTTTTAAAATTTTAATCCACCCAGAGTCATTCCGAAGTTGTACAGTCTCTAAATTAAACTGATCTGTCAAAACAGTCATGCACATCTGATATTACTAACATCCACCAATAAAGACTCAAAGGTCTCTGGAACTTTACTTTTTTTAAGCTTCCAGAAGAGTCTGATAGTGGAGGTTGTGTATGTCTTAGAAATGAAAAGTCAACCTACCAAACAACAATGGTAAAAGACCGACTAGGAATGCAAGTCAAAACAGGCAAAAAAAATGATAAGACAACACCTGCCAACCCAAGACAAGTTCAAATCACAAAAACCAGATGGATCCCAGAGTTCTGAAGGAGCTTGCAGATGTGATTTCAGAACCATTGAACCGTATGTTTCAAAGATCCTGGAGCATTGGAGAACTACCAGAGGACTGGGAAATAGCTTCAAAAAGAAAAAAAAATTGATTCAGGAAACTACAGACAAATCAGCCTGACATCAATTTACAACACATTTGTAAACACCTAGAAGTTAACAAAGCTATTACTAGAAACCAGCATGGATCTGTCAAAAACAGATCAGCCAAACAAATCTTATTGCATACTTGAACACTGGGCCCTAGTCATAAATGTAAGGTTTTACACTTAGACAAGAAAAACCAAATGCACAGATATAGAATATTGTATGCAGTATCTGTTTCAAAATCAGTATCTGTGAGAGGGATTTAGGGCTCCTAATAGAAAATGATTTAAGTATAAGCCAGAGGTGTGCTGCAGCTGCCAATAGAAACCAATGCGATCCTTATCTGCATCAATAGATAAATAGTATCAAGATCATATTAATACCGCTGTATGCTGCCTTGGTAAAACCATACTTGGAATACTGTCTCCATTTCTAGTCATAATGAAACAGAAAGTATGTTGAGACTCTAGAAAGAATGCAGAGAACAGCAACAAAGAGCATTAGGAGACTGGAGATTTAAACATATGATGAACAGTTTGTATATCTAGTCTAACAAAGAGAAGGTCTAAGGATGACATGAGATCAGTATTCCAATATTTGAGAGACTATCACAAAGAAGATAGGGACAACCTAATATCTAAAGCATCTGAGGGCAAAATAAGAAGTAAGAAGTATAGCTTGCAGAGAATCAGAATAGTTAAAAAACACTGAAAACATAGATTTCCCATTAATGTTTTTAAAAGTGTTAACATCCCTATGTTGTTAAGCGTACAACAGAAAATTAAATACTTGTTGCTCAATTTTCAGCCAAAATATTATTTCTGTCTCTGACTCATGGATGGGTTTGTAGCTAGCTGTAGCCAGATGGGTTTGTAACTGGCTAGACCAGGGAATAGAAGGGGAATTCATCAAATTTGCAGACAACACTAAGCTGGCGCAGGAATATCCAACCTCCCAAAAGACAGACTCAAGATCCAAAAAGATCTTGACAGACTTGAACATGGGGGCCTTTTAACAAAATGAAATTCAGTGTAGATAAAAGTAAGGTTTACACTTAGGCAAGAAAAACCAACTGTATAGGAATAGATGAGGCGAAACTTAGCTCAACATCAGTAACTGTGAGAGGAATCTTGGAGTCCTAGTGGACAATCACTTAAATATGAGACAACAGTGTGTGGCAACAGCCAAAAAGCCAATACAATCCTAGGTTACAATACCAAGATCACATGAACTTCTAGTACTACTTTACAAAGCCTTAGTAAGACCACACTGGGAATACTGCATCCAGGTCTGGTCACCACGATATAAAAAAGATGTTGAGACTTTGGAAAGAGTGCAGAAAACAGCAATAAGAATGATTAGGGGGCTGGAGGCTAAAAATGCAAAGAATAGTTGCAGGAAATAGATATGTCTAGTCTAGTGAAAAGAAAGACTAGGGGAGACATGATGGCAGTGTTCCAATATTTGACGAAGGGGTCCAACTATTTTACAAAGCACCAAAAAGCAAGCCAATAGCAATGGATAAAAACTAACCAAGAAGAGAAACAACCTGGAATTGAGGAAAAACTTCCTAACAGTGAGAACAATTAACCAGTGGAACAATCCAGAAATTGTGGTTTCTCCAACATTGGAGGTTTTTAGGAAGAGATTGAACAGCCACTTGTCTGAAATGACATAGGGTCTCCTGTTTGAGAAAGGGGTTGGACTTGAAGACCTCTGAAGACCCTTCCAATCTTATTATTCTATGTTCTATGTCCTTATGTCATTTTTGCTGAAGTTAATGGACAAAGTAAATCTCTCTTAACGGTATGAAACTGATTGAGAAATTTTATCCGATTATACAGTTCATTCAACCCAGTTCATTTCATGCCTGTTCACTACATGGCATTTGTATGCATTAAAATCTTTAGACTAAAGACAAATATTACATTTGGAAAGGATAACATTAAGAATTCCATTCTGTTGCATGGTTTATTAGATAGTTCCAGTTTTTATTTTGGCAGAAACTGTGGGGAAAAGAAAAGCACATAATTATCTTCCTTCTTGCTTTCTTTCATTTGCTTGCCACAAAATGGAAAAATAGGTTTTGTATTTGAGGATATTGCACCATATTAGACCTCACATCTGGGCTTTAGCAGGTGGGGGAGGTATGTTTAACCTCCTCCATTTCTGTACTATTATGTTGTAATCATTTTCCATGGCGGCACAGATGTAGCTGTAAAAACCTGGTTCAAATTAGAGCTGTGAGATCTGGGGAAAACCCACCTGGAAACATAGTTTGGGTGTGTGTGTATCTATTATATATATGTATATGCCCATCCAGAGTTTTCCATTGCAAGTTACTTTTCAGAAAGATGCCTAAATACATGCAGAGGGATTCTTTTTCTGTTTTTAAAAAGAAAAACAACAATAATTTTTAATATAAGAAGGACTAGGGAAGGCATGATAGCAGTGTTCCAATATTTGGGGGGCTTGTACAAAGACAAGGGGGCCAAACTATTTTCCAAAGCATCAAAAGGCAAGACAAGAAATAATGGTTGGAAACTAACCAAGCAGAGAAACAACCTAGAACTAAAGAGAAATTTCCTAATGATGAGAGCAATCAACCAATGGAATAACTTGCCTTCAAAAATTGTGGGTGCTCCATCACTGGAGGCTTTCAAAAAGAGACTGGACATCCATTTTTCTGAAATGGTATAGGACCATGATGGCGAACCTATGGTATGCGTGCCAGAAGTGGCATGCAGAGCCATTTCTCCGGGCACGTGAGCTGTTGCCTGTTGCTCTTCTGAGTTCTGGCATGCTGGCCAGTTGGTGTTTCCATGCACAGGGGCACCAGAAACATGTGCATGCTGGGCGGCTGTTGTTCTGGTTTCTGGCATGCACATATGCACTGGCCACCTGGTCTTCCAGTTTCTGGTATGAATGCGCCCGCAAAGACCAGCTGGCCAGCGAGCATGCATGCACCAGAAAGTAAGTGCATGCACATCGTGCGGCTGCTCTCCCAGTTTCTGGCATGTGCGCGCATAAGCGCACATTCACCAACACTGGTATAGGATCTCCTGCTTGAGCAGGGGGTTGGAGTAGGTCCCTTCTGAGGTCCTTTCCATTCTACATTCTACAAAACAGAAAAAAATTATTGAAACCCATTAATATTTAGGGGAGGAAGCATGTAAAATATAAATTTGCATTATTTCTGTTTCGTTTTCTGTTTTTAATTATTTTGCCTATTTGAGAATAATAAAATAGAACTCTAAATTGATACCTGTTGAACATTGCCTGGGTGACCTATATTGATACTCTGCTATGCTATCTTCAGTCTTCATGCAGCGCAACAGAACTGGTTTTGTTTATTTTGGTCATAAGATTAGCCCAACAACTGAAGGCCAGAAGAGAGCAGCAAGGCATTCCACAAATAATGTTTGTGGCATAGAGCAACAAAGCATAAGACAATAAAGTTATGATGGTGCAGAGAACTTTGTACTGAAGTGGGGCACACTTTTGATGAGATACCTTATCACTTGAAAGTGATGTTTTGCCAATTATTGAGACACAAAGATGATCCCACCTGATTGGTCATCTCAGCTCCCTGGAGCTGAATTTACAGAATCAATCAGTAAAAGAAGTGTAGCAGGCTGATCTGGAGAAATGAGTGCTTTAAAGGTGCTTCAAAGTTTTTTTGTCAAAGTGAAACATCCCTTGCAATATTTGCACAGTCCTAATCCTGAACAGAGAACATTGAGATATGCTATCCCTTTAAATAATGCTCCAGTCATTTGTCTGGTGGTTAACATTCAATCAATTAAGGAAGAGAATTCTAAGATACAATCTGATCCCAAGAAAGAAATACAAGAAAATCATTTGAAGTGTATGTTGAGACAACACAACTTCATCTACTGGGTCACAACTCTTTAAAACACTGCTTATGAAAGGACTGCTAACTCTATTGGTATTATGAATTGCTGATATTGGTCGGCATTTTAACACAAATTCTGTCTGCAGCAAAAGATTCATATGTGACCACTTGTAATATCACAGTCAATCCCTCCCCAATTTAAACTGTTTTGCAAACAAACTTTTTCCCCATGAATAATTGATGAGAGGAAACAGCTTGTGGTCTATGTGCTCAGAACTAATTTTGTTCTATGTGGTTAGCGAGACTGAAGATGTGACCCAAGCCCAGTACCATTTAAATACTTAGTACTTTGTTACCTTGACTGGTGTAAAGTTGGTTCCCAAGGTAAAAACTAAGTGGTCTGCTGGCATATGGTGTAACCTCCATTTGAGTGCTAAAAGCTGGAGACTGTTTTTGTGAAACAGATGTTGTTGAGTGCAGCAATGCACAACTGAGTCTATCTAACAGCTGGGAATCCTCGGTGACCCATATAGCTGGAAATAAACATGGCCCTATGTTTGGCAGAAGTATAAAGAGGCAAATTTTCATTTGTTAAAAGGGCTTCACAAAATGAAGAGTAAATGTTTCCCGCTGTAACCTGATTTTTATTCACTAGAGTTAGCTCTCCGGCAGTTTTCGGCAATGGCTTTAGATTATTAGAGCCCCCCTTTGCCAGATGAAGGCTGCAGTTGCATTGACATATAGTGCAGATGGAAAATAAACATCTGCCTCAATCAAGAGAGGAAACCAGCAGACAAGGCTGACGGATATTCTCTGGCAAGGCTCTGTTTTTCAGGAAAGCATATAAATGCTACAGGACCACAACCACTGGCATCGTCTGGTGCTGTCCTTATGTGGTTACTGACCATGAAGAGAGATGATTAGTATGCACTCTCTAAGGAGGAGTGGTACAGATGCTCGGAGTGAAATGCTTCCAACTCACTAGGATGGGGTTTGCTATAGCCATGTATTCTAAGCTGCAGAGCAGCTTGGATTTATTTTTTGCAGTGTTTCAATGACATTTACCACCCATAAATCCTGTCTATCTTGGGGAGAGGAGAGTGGAAGGGGTTTCCGCATCACCAGCAAAAGAATATGGCTGGATAGCGGTAGTGCTATACAGAACAAGGGAGGGAGAAAGAAGAAAGAAAGACAGAGAAAGAGAATGGAAAGCGAGAAAGCACAGATTATTCCATGATTTTATTATTATTTGGGTTCTTTCAGGAAAACAAGCCTGTTGTTTAATGGACAGTGGAGAAAAACAAACAAAGAAAACTGATTGACACCAAGGCAATCAAAGCTATTTTAGTACTAAAAAGAGTCTTTTAAAAAAAAGTTTGAAATAAATCCAGATAGTTTACGTCTCTCCATAGTGACTTAAACCAAACAATTAGCATAAGCTTCTCTAGGATTTTGCACAAAACATAGTTAAATAAGTAATAGGAACCAAGCTTTTCTGGCTCTACCAAGGATTTTAAAAAACCAACTATAATTGCTTCCTATATTTCTTCTCTTATTTATTCCCTTTTCCCAACAGTTATCCATGTTCCCACCCAACCCTGATATTTCGCTGATGCTTGCCTTGTCTCTCATTCTCCCTTTTTTTTCTTCCTTTCTATATTTTATACCAATAGATCAAAATATTTACAATTGGGGTATGAGTTTGTTGTAAAATATTATCAATGAACTCACTTCTATAATTTGAAGAATTCCTTTCTCATGATTTTCATGTGAAGTTTCACTTGTGAAGTTTAGTGTCTGCTGAAGACAGTTTTCCATAGTTTGTAAATATGAATCATAGTTAAGTAATGATCCTTGGTTAATTTCATCAGTGGATAATTGCCACCCGTGAGTTAAAATTTGGAATATTCCCTGAGCAAGTGAAACTACACTGCACAATTTAAAACAGGGGTGTCATACTCAATTTCATTAAGGGTTGTGTTTGACTTCGGGGGGACAGGGTGGGTGTGGCATCACTTGTGTTAGGTGTGCCTATGGTGGCCCAAAAACAGGCTCCCGAGCTTTGGTTTTGCCTGTGACACCCTTCTGCAATCCTCTGCCAGAAAAAATGGAGCTCAGGAAGCTGCATGTGGCCCTCCCAAACTCCATTTTCACTGGCCGATGCACCATGGGGGGGGTCCTTCACTGTTTCCAGAGCGGCCCTACAAACCAGATCTAGGCACCCCTTGGGCCGGATCTGGCCACTGGGCCTTGAGTTTGACGCCCCTGATTTAAAAGATCTGAACTTCTAAGAACAGGCTGTATCAGTGTCTCCTATATATCTGATATATGAGTTTCCAAGATGTTGTTTGCTGAGGCATGGCTAAGTATTTTTTCCATTTACTTTTTTATTGTTTCATCCATTTTATTGAATTAGAATTGCATTGCATTCAACTTGTAATAACAAGATTTCAGAGAATGAGATCAGTTTCATGTAAACTCTATAAACAGTTCCTGAGAAACCAATATTTACAAGTCACATGAAAATTATTCCCCAAATATATTAGATTCTAGTTAACATAATATTTTTTTTATTTTAAAAGGAAGTAACATTTCTTCCCACACTATAGCTTATTAATAAAATATATTGAATAACGTCTACTACACTTGTTTAGAAGAGCAGTATGTCAAAACATTATAACATAATTAGGTTGTAAACTTGTAATAAATCCTACCAATTAAGTGACTGTGCCTTTTCTGAATTCCAAATTCTTACGTATAATCTTTTCTGAGCAAAGTGAAAATAATCTAGGCAAATAAATTTACACACACACATACATTCATTTACTTAGCTAAAAATGCAATATCAATGAAGACTATGGAAAACACCATTAAAGTCATATTACTTCTCTACTCACCATTAACTCTACTTTAAACTTTAGAAGATATAAATATATCTTCATGTAAAATATAAAAATAAAATTGCCACCATATGTAGGAAAACCAGCATTCTATAGCCGAAATTCAAGAAAAATATTTGTATCTATAACTTTAATTATGATCATAAATATTGATTTCACTTTCCTCCTGGATATATATAAAAACAGCCATCTTGTTTTGAAAACAGTCTGAAGGTACATACAGTATGTAATTCCACTTCTCTCTTTGATCTGCCATATTAGCCTTCCAAAGTTCTCACTGCCATTGCAAGTGTTTCATTTGCGTGTTGGCTTGTCTTGACAATAGTTCTGCTTCAGAGAACAGTTTTCACCAAGCAGCTTATACAAAGGTACTCTGGCCTTGTATATTATATTGTCCCAGTAAAAGGACAAGATGGTACATTGCCACTTCCCATATTCCAGACACCCCATAAAGTCAGTGCCACATAGTTTTTTGGGGGGGAGGGGGTTTGAGGAGGGTAGTTGATTATACAAAACTAGGGAGTAGGATAAGCTCCTAAAGGAGTTTAGCCAAAAAGATCAGGCCAGTTTAAATTGAAATGGATTTCATGGTTTATATGGCTCTGTCCTCTTGTAGAAGGAAATGATTGTTGGTCTGGCTCCCAATAATCTGATCACTGTGCTTATTACTAGAACAATCTTGTTGCAATACTATACTATTGCCTTAGTCAAGCCTATCTGATGTCCTGCTATATTTAGGAGGTATAAAATACCTCCTGTATTTTCAATGTTTATTAAAACAATATTTCTTTTCTCAGCAACAACTTGCAGTCCTACTTTTTTCATTTGTTATTTTATTGTTTGAAGGAAGTGGCACTGCATAGTTCAGTCTCATTGATTTTACACTGGCCACATTTGTGTTAGTCCTCTCTACCCATATACACACACAACCATTGTCTAAAGACTTGAACAAAAAATGGCTACGTTTCACAGGTTCTGCTGCCTATTGCAAAGGTCTGTATAGTAAGTTCCTTCTTGTCTAGAGTTGTCTAAAGTACTTTTGGGAATCTCCACTTTATTGTCCAAATGCAAAAGAGATCGGCTAAGATCATTATAACTTTTCTCATTCTCCAGTTTCAGCTGCACACGGCGCTATACATTCATATTCTGAATGGAAAATAATTTTGTATGGGGAACGACTCTAGAAGGATAAAATCCCTATCTGACAAAACTTGCAAAAATCTGAACTGAATAATAGATGACGATGATGATAGCAATAACAATAACAGAAGCTTTAGAGAGTCACACAAACAATTTTTTAAAAAACTGATTTGCAGGCTGCTCTGGGAATCGTTTTGGCTAAAGAACAGGGTTAAATGCTTCATATAAACAAATGTCATAACATTTTTGCCACAAGGCTTTTGTTATTTAAATTTAAAATCAATTTTTACTAGAAATTGACAGAAAATGCACATTTTTCCTTTCCGTGTTATATGCACGTTTTAGTAATTGAAAATTTCCACTAGGAAATAGAAAAGTTTATTTCACCACTTTCCCCATGAATTAGGCAATGAAAGTTATGCATGGATGTTGCCCAAGAGGCAATTTCAATGCAAAGCAATGCAAAATGCATAACCTAAAGTAGAAAAGCATTGTCCTCCAACTGGGCTGTAGCTCAAAGAGTTTAGGGTGTATTGAATATTGTTTATTTCTTAAAATGCTCCACAGGAGAGATTTTATAAAACAAACCAACAAACCCAAACTGTATTTGTTCTTCAGCCAAACAATATTTTACCTGGAAGGCCAAACCTTTCCACTATTGTAAAATATAAGACTTTGGTTTTCACAATGTCCTTATTTGAACAAAGGTTCAAATGATGATGTTTTGTTTGTGAATACATACCATATTTTTGGAGTATAAGATGCACTGGAGTATAAGATGCACCAAGATTTTGAAGAGGCAAATTAAAAAATAGTTTTTGCACTTTTCACACCTCCCAGAAATGGCCCTTTGTTTTTGTAAAAATGGGCCCGTTTTTGTCAAAAGAAAAAAAAGGGCACGCATAGCCTTTAGAGCAGGGGTGTCCAAACTTGGCAACTTTAAGACTTGTGGACTTCAACTCCCAGAATTCCCCAGCCAGCTGCTGGCTGGGGAATTCTGGGAGTTGAAGTCCACAAGTCTTAAAGTTGCCAAGTTTGGACACCCCTGCTTTAGAGGCTTGTAGAGTGCTCCTGGGTGCTGGGGGCGGGGGGGAATGAGCAAAAAATGGATCCATTTTTTTCTCAAAAAAGGGCATGTATAGCCTTTAGGATGCCTATAGAGTGCTCCTGGGTGCTGGGCGGGGGGCAAAAACAAGCAAAAAAATTGCCTGGTTTTCTCTCTTTTTTGTCCTCCCCAGCCCCCAGGAACACTATGGAAGCCCCTTAAAGGCTATGTATGGCCATTTATGCAAAGGGGGTGGGGTTTCAGGCAGCCAAAATGCTGTATTCAGTGTATAAGACCCACCCAGATTTCCACCTTCTTTTTTGAGGGAAAAAGGTGCATCATACTTTGAAAAATACAGTAATTAAGTCAAAGAATTTTTTTTGTAACTGATTACTTTATACAGTGGGCTATTTATTAGGGAGAAATTGGATACTTAGGATCAGAAGTGGTATTCAGCCAGAGGTGGAATTCTAGAGAACCAGTAGCGGAAATTTTAAGTAGTTTGAAGAATTCTTTTGTTGCCCTGAACAGGAGAACAGAGCTGGAAAGCAAGTTAGTGGGGTGGGAATTTTGCAGTAACCTTCCCCCGCCAGGCCCACAAAGTCATGCCCACAAAGCCATGCCATGCCCACAAAAACCATGCCTACAGAACTGGTAGTAAAAAAATTTGAATCCCACCACTCTTTAGGATGCTCTGTGGTATTGGCAATATCTAATCAGAGACCTTCAGTGCATAGCATCATCCAAGAACTAGAGGAGGGCAAACTCTGTTGAGTATCATAGTTTATAGTCCACTGCAAATAAAATCATATCTATTTAAAGCATTTCTGTGCTGCTCTTCTGAAAACCACTACGACGTTTTGAAATAATAAAGCAACGTTGAAATAATATTCTTCATGCCCAGCTTTATCCTCCATCCTACCTGATTTCCTTTAGTCTAATTTAAAAATAGACTACTTCTGAGGCACAACAATCATACCTAAGCTCTTAGTTAAGTGAGCAATTGCACTTGTACAATATTCTGTGTATACTGAACTATACAAATACAATAGCCTGCTTTAGTTCTGTGGTCCAGGTAGATGCCAACAATATATGTGGAAAACTGAAGACGTCATTAGCTATGGAGAATAACATGCAGGCATGTGTGTGCATTTGCACACATGTACATGGCTTCCAGGAGAAAGTGAGGCTTTAGTTTCTTTTTAATAGGCAAAGAGAGAGGTTACAGAAACTGTATTTTTTAGAGCAATATGTGGAACCAACAAAGCTGGGAAACTATTTTCCATATGAATCCCTGGGGCCTGCAACTCTGGCAGGCAATGGCTTAGTACATTAGTATCCTCTGAAATTCTTTCAACTATTGGGAACTGCTTCATTATTATTTAATAATATTTGGCTCAAATTGGCATATCCCTTGGCTGTGCAAAACCATGTTTTATGAAATAGCATGTTTTCTGACTTTTGGAAGTGTGTGTGTGTGTGTGTGTGTGTGTGTTATAAACACAAACACATGCACCCTTTCTATCCGAGCTTTACGGATAGAAAGAAATAAAATAAAATTAAGAAATAAAATAAAAAATGAAGTTAAACTATGAACTCAAATTAAATAGAACTAATGATGAGGAATAGATGACACTCTGTCATTTTTCACAGCCCTACTCATGAGAGAGAACATACATTTATAATAATGAAAGTTGCCTGTTTGGAGTAAGGCCAGCCCAGAACATATTGCAGCCTGGGATGCCTAGGATAAAGAGACCAAAACATCTCCCCACTAGCAATCAATACCCAGATGAGCATAGATTAACATCAAGATTAACATCAGACCAACAATCAAGAACAATCAAGAACAATACCCCAGTTAAGAAACTGCCAAACAAGCTAGCAAGAAACAGTCCAACCAAAGACCCTGCAAGACCACTCCCACCAACATTGACAGGGCAAGCCACTAGAACATAAATTGAGAGCAAATGCTTCTCCTTGTGGAGAAGAATCGGCAATGAATATCTGCAAGAAAACCAACAAACTCAGAGATCACCATGGGCCCCTCCTACATTTTTCAGTATATGCAATATATGTAATTCAATGCAAATAAGGAAAACAAGGGAACCTTAGATTTGTCAATACTTTGATTGAATTACTCTATTGAATGAGTAGAATTATGAATCAAAAGGAGCATTTATGTCAATAGCAATAACACTTGGACACCAATTCATAGTGCTTTACAGCCCTCTCTAAGCAGTTTTACAGAGTCAGCATATTGCCCCCAACAAGCTGGGTCCCCATTTTACCGACCTCAGAAGGACGGAAGGTTAAGTCAACCTTGAGCCAGTGAGAATTGAACTGCCAAACTGCTGGCAACCAGTGATCAGCAGAAGTAACCTGCAGAACTGCATTCTAACCACTGCGCCACCATGGCTCACCATGGTCAAACAGTGGTTTTGAAGCACTTTGTAGCCTTTTGAAATGCATTGTGCATGCAATACATTTTATACAGTGATTTACACAGAGTATTTTCTACAGTTTCTGAAGTTGTTACCAGTGGCATATAAAGTTGTGGTTTTATTTGTGATCGCTCTTTGATACTGTCATGAATATCTCCCCAATGAGATGTACTGCCTTATAAACTCTTTTGGAGTAGCATAGCTAACTGCTCTGGGGCGTCACATATTTTCTCAGTTCCCAACTACTTTTCTGTGGCCAATTTCATGCTTTCAACTTGCTGTTTTTATATATTCAAATATTATTCTTCCATGCTGATTCTATTTTTGCACTTGGGAATATATATATATATATATATATATATATATATATATATATATATATATATATATATATATATATATATATATATATATATATATATATATATATATATATATATATATATATATATATATATATATATATATATATATATATATATATATATATATATATATATATATATATATATATATATATATATATATATATATATATTTGTGTTACAACCCCTGGTATGACTAAATATGGGAGGAAGGTCACTACTCCTTCTTTCTGTCCTTCGGTTTATCACAAAGACCATGCAGGCAGAAAACCACATTTTTATTTTTACTGTTGTCTTTTTATATTTGTGTTGTAATTGTACTGATAAATAAAGTACTTCCTCCCTTTTCCAGCACCTTAAAGCTACAGGACATGAAATCAACTTTGAAGGAGCCAGGTTAATCTCCAAAACAGAACACCTCCACAAGAGAATAATCATGGAAGCCATCGAAATAGAGAAACACCCCCACAGCATGAACAAACATGATGATACCTCCCGCCTACCAAACATCTGGAAACCAGCCCTAGCCAATAAACGAACACCACCCACCACCCAAGCCGTTAAAATACAAAACAACAATGCACAAACAGCCTGCACCAATCAGCACAATTTACCAATCATGATACAACCACACAACCAATCATTCCACTTACTGAAACAAAGCCAGCACCCCATCCCCTCCCACCAAGACTTACAGAAAGACGGCAGCTCTGATCACATTTTAAGCCCATAGCTTGAAGATGGCAGGTGAGATCCTGCCGAAACGTTGCAAAGACAATCTCAACCTTACACGGGAAAAGAGCCGAATACAACAAAACCAGCATATATATATATATATATATATATATATATATATATATATATATATATATATATATATATATATATATATATATATATATATATATATTGTATATATATGTATATGTATATATATATATATATATATATATATATATATATATATATATATATATATATATATATATATATATATATATATATTTGTGTTATATTTGTACTGATAAATAAATAAAGGGAGACTAGTATAGATCTATTTCGAGCTAATTAGCTCTCATCAGCTAGCCATACCCATACTGGGATTTGAACCCGGGCTGTATATATCTTAGGCAGGAGTTTTAGCCACTAAGCCACGGGCTCTGTTCCTTATCAGTTGAGCCAGGGAAATAGGTATGTATTTGTGTTACAACCCCTGGTATGACTAAATATGGGAGGAAGGTCACTACTCCCTCTTTCTGTCCTTCGGCTTATCACAGAAGACCATGCAGGCAGAAAACCATATTTTTATTTTTAATGTTACCTTTTTATATTTGTGTTATATTTGTACTGATAAATAAATAAAGGGAGACTAGTATAGATCTATTTCGAGCTTATATATATATATATATATATATATATATATATATATATATATATATATATATATATATATATATATATATATATATATATATATATATATATATATATATATATATATATATATATATATATATATATATATAATCTCCTATCACTCTCAATGCCAGCTCAAGAGCATTCAGATCATTTTAAAGTCAAACCTTGTGTTTAAATTCTCCATGTCCAGGACATTAAAGTCTCTTGGGTTCTCAACTAACACTGGTCTAAATATTTACTAGAAGGATATAAGATGTTGAAAGAAGCTTCCTCTGTGTCAATCTCTTTTTCATCAGCTTGCTTAATTCTATGGCATTATATCTGGACTAAGGCAACTTCAATATATGAATGATACCCATCATTATATCTCCACTATTTATCATCTGAGTGATGCTGTGGATGGTCTTTCTTAGTATTTGGAGACTATAAGGGTCTGGATAGGGAGCAGGCGTGTTCTACTTAACCCTAGCAAGGCCAAGTATTTCTGGGTTTTAGAACCCATGGTTATGGGGACCTTCTCTCTCTCATTCTGGTGTTATGTAGTGTGGCCCAGGAAAAGAGCCTTTTCTGTAACATGCCTTCCCTATGGAACTTGGAGATCTGATTCACCCCTATCCTGCTTTCCTTTTAAAAGGCCTTAAAGACCACGGTAGGGTCCCTAGAGTTGTGGGAATTCCAGAGTATGGTTATATTAATTAATATGATAAGTTGGTTCTTTCCAAGCGTGGGTTCCTGTACCGATTGGTATTGGTTCTCTGTGCATGCACGTGCCCATCACACATTGCTCGTGCATGCACAGTTGACTGTAAATTGTTCTGCGCATATGCAGAAACATGCCGGCAACGGCTGAAGAAACCAGTGAACCGGTTTGGGAGCATGGCAAACTGGGTCACTGCCAGTTCTGCGACCCAGGCCAAATCATCACTACCGGTTCGGCTGAACCGGGAGCAGCCCACCTCTGGTTCCTTCTCAGCTATTTGTTTTGTTATGTATTACATTGTTACATTGTTTTTATTGTTTCTAAGTAATAATCACTTACAAGAATCATTTATTCTAAGAAAGGTAAACATATAAATATCAATGTAAGGAATAATATCCCACTATATTATCTTTCTTCTATTCTTCTGGTAACTACTTGCTGCCAACAAAGCATAATTTGAGTCCTTCACTGAATAGTAGGCCACATCTACCAGATGCAAAGCTTGCCAGCTAGCTCTTCCAGTATTCTTAGCATGCCATATTATTGAGCAAATAGACAGTAATGCACAAGAGAAAATCAACAAATCAATCTTCTGAATGACAATTCCAGAAAAGGATGGGTTTTGCCAAAATGCCATGTCTGGATATGCACTACAGCAAAATTAATAAATGGTGGCCCTTCCCGAGAAGTAACAGGCTTAACATAAGCTACAGCAATCTTTCTGGGATCTAGAAAATCCAAGGATCAGAGGCAATCATGTTACACCCTATCAGGGCAAGGCAAAGCAACAGTCATTTTTCTGTATGATACCATTTTTTATTTTCTGAAAAACAAATAGAAAAGATCTGACTTTAAAAACAATTTTTTATATCTGTAAATTGCATCAGTGGCTGCTTTGACCTTTTCTATTTCCTCTGCTTTAAAAGGGGCACAGGGGGAACATTTCAAAAAAAATTACTGTGGTGAAAGCTGGTTGAAGTTTGGCAGGGTAAATTTATTCTAGAAGGCCATCTATCATTCCTGCAGTTTTATTCTCCTTCCACTAAAATATGGAACAGCTGCAAACATTTCAATTCTTCCCCATTTGGGGAATTATTATTTTTTTAAACTGAATTTTGAAATATCTTGAATTAAAATGTTTTTACTCAATTCACAATCCAAATTTCCAATCTAATTGAACCAAGGCTGAGTTGTATCCTATCTTATGAAAGATAAGTAATAATCAGTCTATAATCAAATAAATTCAAGAAGCATTTCAAAATGGGTCCTTTGACCAATTTTATGTTATTTTTCCTGGTTTAGGTCATACATTCATTTTTAAAAAAGGGAAATGAACAAGTCTGGAACTTATTTATTCTCTCCTAAGCTTTGTGTAAAGCTTAGGAAAAGTTTTACATGAAAACTTTCACTTTAATGGGAAATTGTGCTTGATAAAATGTCCACATATCAGTGTATATTTTCCTGTCCCATTTTTTATTTAATAAGGCCCTGGTCTCCAAATGAGTAAACTGCATTCTTTTATGAGATTAAACATGCTGGAATGTATCACAGTTTTGTTTTCTAATTAAAAGACACTATTGGGACACGCAGAACAGCAAGGGGCCTCGGCCGATTGGAGGAAAGAGTGATTTCTCCATTGAAAATAAATGCCCCAGCTGCTCTACAGGCAACAAAATGGCAAGAAGAGGGATAGGAAAGAAGCGTTCTCACAGATGGGACCACACCACATGGTCAGTGGAAGTAGTCCATTTTACTTCACAATAACTAACTCAATTATTTTGCATCAATATTTGAAGCCCTTGTGCTACCATGCCTTAGAAATAGTATCTGAGAAGCCAGGCTACTAATACCATAAAGGTAGTATAACATAGTATTATATTACATGGCATTGCATCTACTAGTAGAAACTATCCATGAAAAATGTTGCCAGCAATTTGGAATGATATGTTATTCTTCCATTTCCTATTTTGTGCCATCTAGCATTGAAGTTCCTTGAACTGCAAGGCGATCAAACTTGTCAGTCCTAGAGGAGATCAACTCTGACTACTCTTTAGAAGGCCAGATCCTGAGGATGAATCTCAAATACTTTGGCCACCTAATGAGAAAGAATGACTCACTGGAGAAGAATTTAATGTTGGGAAAGATTGAAGGAAAAAGGAGAAGGGGACAACAGAGAATGAGGTGGCTGGATGGAGTCACTGAAGCAGTAGGAGTGAGCTTAAATGGACTCCAGAGGATGGTAGAGGACAGGAAGGCCTGGAGGAACGTTGTCCATGAAGTCGTGATGGGTCGGACATGACTTCGCTACTAACAACAACAGCATTAAACATTGTTGTAGGCAATTGATCCTTAATCAGTATATCTATGCAAAGCAGATACAACAATCTGAAGATTCTTTTATTTGATCCTTTCTTTCCCTTTATCTCTGAATATGAAAAAATAATGATTATTTCTTATCACAACCCAAGATTAGATATTTATGGGATAGTATTTCCATTAGAAAAATAGATACAAGGCACAGCTGGAGTCTTCTCAAATTATGAAACCAAGAGCAAAATTTTGGAATATAGTGAAGCTGTGTTCATGGAGTAAGATCAAGAATTGCTGTTTTCTTTTTTATGCCTGCAGTGCTGACAACATTCTGTGGTATTATGAAAACTACTGTGGTTCTTTACATGCATGGCTTCAAATGTTCATAACAAGGAGGGAAACAGGAAGTTGAAGTAGACAATGTTCCTTCCTCTCCTGCTTGCTTGAAATGTTTAAAGTTAAGAATGTATGTTTTCATTTCCAAAGTTGGAGTTCTTCAAATATGTTGAATCTACAACTTCCAGAATTCTGACCATACAACAGTAATAATTCTGGACCTTGTACTTCTGATATATCTGGAAGGTACCAGTTTGGAGAAAGCTCGTACACATAAGCATAAACACATAACATTTAAAAAAAAACCTGTGAAATCAACTAACTCTGCTAGAGAATGATATGACTGCATTTCCTTTATGCTCTGGATTGCATCTTCCTTCTTTCCTTCCTTCTCTTCATTCTTACTATAACCTCACTCCTCTGCATTCAATCTGTATGCTACCAAAATTCTCACAATTGAGAATGTGTTTGATTCTTTGTAATTTTCAATTGGGCAAACATTGGAAAGTATAAGACAATAATTATTAAACAAAGATAACTCAAATAGATTAATTTACAGACTGCTGACACCCAGACCCCTGTGAGAATGAGATTTGGGAGAGCTGTGGTTGCTTTAGCACCACCATGCCTTTCCTGATTACACTTTCCAGAAACTTATAGGTTGCATGACACAAGGGAAGAGAGAAGAGGTATAGCCCCTCCTTCTTTTTCACCTCTCTCTCTAAGGCAGGCATGTCAAACTCAGGTTGTCACAGCGACATCACATGATGTATTGGGACTTTTTCCCCTTCGCTAAACAAGGTATAGCCGTAACCAGTGCATGACACATCTGGCCCATAGGCCGGGAGTTTGACAGCCCTCCTCTAAGGTCCTTAATCCAATAAGCTAGCAACAAGGCCCAACAAGTGAGCTGTGATTGACAGCTATCTGATCTGATATCAGTTATGATCTAGATTTTACACTAACTGTAATGACTTGCATTTCTTGCTACAATTCTCCCAACTAGGCAGTTGAACACATATAGTATGATACCCCTTTATCTTCAGACTTGTTTACACAAGCCTTGTTGTTTTGCTGTCTGCCAGACATTTGTCATGATTGCTAAAAATGCCTGCATTCCTGAATTTGGTTCTGGAATTTTCCACTTTCCCACTGAATATTGCATAATGAGCTGTTGCAATTTATGCTTTATCCTTCAGTTTGTTCAGCATTAAAATGAAACAAAGAAACTTATTAGCCTTTTTTCAGTATTACTCTTTTTTATTGTTGCCATAGCATATTATTTTTTTGTAAATAATGAAATGTATAAAGTGTTACCCATATTACCCTTATTTACCCATAAGATATTAAAGAAGACAAATGTCATTCTTTATAAGCCAACCATAAAGAAGGCACTGTTCTAATTTACTTTCAAAATCACTTCAAAAGCCACATTTTGTTTTATCATCTCTGTTATCTTATTTCTTTTTGAAACCAGGTGATTATTTTAGAAACCAATTGTAGTAATAGGAAATCAATCTTTTGGACAAAAGAATTTAATTCAGAAATTTATTGTCACTTATCTGAAACAATGATAATGTTGAGATTTAATATGCAGTTATTAAATCTTTGATCTTATCAGTCAAGAATGCATTGCTACTGATACACTAAATGCATATACTCTTACCGCTAGTCATAATGGAAATCAACTACAATATTTAAAATATATCCAATATGTAACATATTGTAACGTAATATGTAATAGAAATTGGATTGCTAACCTCATTTGCTTGGAAATAATTTTCACTTACTTCAGCTCTATTTTCTCTAAATAAATGTCCTTCTAATAAAGTCTCTACAAGTTTTCAAAGATAATTTTTAGCACATGTTGGTTCCAAACAAGGTAAACTTGGCAAGTTTCCCATTATGGATGCAAGTATAAATCTGAACCCTTTTCACCATTCCACTCGATACCTTTTCCATCGCTTCCCTCGTCCTTGTTGTGTCTTCGTGATCCAATTATGAATAATGTATAAATCAGAATGAGAATCTCATGTTTGTCCTTTTTATTTTGTGTCTTCTAAGATATATTAAAACATCCCAGTGGGTGGCAAGCTGACTAAAATACAATAGTCTCATGTCTAATGCTATATAATGAATAATTCCTGTGCATTAATTTTAATTACTCTTAATACTTCTAAAGAGGTTCACTAGGAAGATTATCCCCATGTCTGCATTTCTAAATTTACAACTCTTGGGGGAACAACTGAATTTGAAGAACTTCCAAGCATCATTTTTGACCACTTATCAAAATTGTGACCCAACAACTTCATTCACAATATTATTTAGTTGGCTCCTGTTATTGTTTACTCTGCGACATCCACACTGATGCACCTCAGGCTACAAGCATGAAGAAGCATCACTTAAAAAGTAATTTAGCAAATAAGGATGGTTTCCCATTGGTGCAAATAAAAGGAAAAGTTGTAGTAAATGGATAATGTAAGCAAGAGGTGCCTTGGGGGAACCCAAAGACTGTCTTCTTTCAAACCCACAATAAGGAGGTCCTGAGGCAGCAGGAGCTGACATTGTTTAGAAACGCTCCCTTATGGCGCTCTCATTAATTAACTGCTCTGTTTGTTGATTCTAGGTTGATTCAGTTTGTTCTCCGGAGAGCATTTTTGGAAACTCAGTAATGCCTTGATGCAGAATTTCATCTTCAGGCCCAACATTCTCGTGATGTTGCTTTACTGGGGTCACAGAGACAATGAAGTGAAAAGGATAATTTGTGGGTAAAAAATGATAATCAAAATATTTTAAAATTCAGATGTAATTTTTGAAGAGTCTCCCCACAGAGCTTGAACATTACCTGAAGCGAAGTTTGACTGACAGACAGGATGTAACAGAGAGCCAGACAAAAGGCATGCATAACCAATAGAAAAGTATTTGCTTCTAATGATTTGAGAAAGCATTTAATTAAGTTGTTTGCCAATTAATACTTCACTGTTAATGCTTCATAAATGTTTCAAATAGGTTGCACAAACTTTTACTTCTTATGGAAGCAATTATTACAGACTTTTAAGATCACATGAGATTTTAGATTCCTTTTTGCCATTGCTACAAGCAAATAAATTAACCAATTTTGCTACCTTTCTTTAGATATAAAACTAGTCTTCATAGTGTAACTGAAAGCTAAAACAGTGCATCACTGCATAAAACATTATTGTTCAGTTGTGCACTAATTCTAATAATATTTTGCTAATATTTATATGTAATCCTCATTTACTGGCCACTCAGTCAGCTATCATTTACGGTTACATTAGTGTTGAAAAAAGGAGATATATGACTGGTTTTGAAGTTGTGGCTAATGCAGCATCCCCAGGGTCATGTATTTGTGATTTGAGCACTTGGTACACATTCATGATGGTTACAGCATTCTATAGTCATATGATTGTTCTTTGCAATCTTCACAGACAACTTCTAATAACCAAAGTCAATGGAGAAGCCAGGAGAAATTCCATGTCACAGACACATTGACATCGTGCTTAATAACCACTGGTGATTGGCTTCACAACTGCAGCCAGAACTGATGCCATAAGTCAGTGCAGTCATGTAATGTTTCATTTTATGACCACAATGGAGTTGTAAATTCTAATTGCAGTCAATAAGTGAACTACCTAAATTAGCTACCTCTAATATTTGCAAAATCTTTTTCTATTTAGAGATACTTTCTAGAATAGAATTTGCTGTCTCAAGGACCTGTAATACTTGGACAACTAGCAGGAAATTAAAAGAACAAAAAGTTAAAGGGTTAATCAAAGATTAACACATTTAGAAACCGTTAACCTCAAACACCCATGTCATAAAAGGATAATTCTACTATACTGCCTCCACCTTTGAAAAACAAAGAATGATCTGAGAAAGATATAACAATAGAAAACAAAAAAAAATTGTCTCCGGAACACCATTAACTGTATCTTATAGATTTTTGACTACTAATATTGAAAATAACTTGTAATTTAACTTGTCACATACAGTTTTATAGAAGTCGTCTGTTTTTGCGATTTCTTCTTATATATACTTTAAATTTCTTTGCAAAGGTTGAAAACCTCATTTTTTGTACTGAGAGTAACAGTTTGTTCACAGCTTCACCCACTAGAATGAAATCACTTTATTGATTTATCAATGTTTAGCCTCAAGGCTGTTACAAAATGGCACCCTCAATACTTGTTGGCTATGCTGCAAACATGAAAGAAACATACAAAAGCATGGAATTGTTATTGAAGCATATCCAGTGCACCATGTACAACTGAAATATCTGGGAGATTTAAAAGCAATGGTTCTGTTGCTTGGAATTCTGGTTGGATGTACCAGCTAGTGTTGTTACATATGCGAATTGCACAGCCATGCAAGAGAGTCACATTATATTAAAAAGAATGGGCCACTGGTTCTAGGACAGAACATCTAGGTGCAGTCAGTGACAAACATGGTAAAAGGTTTCACCAGGACACTGCCACAACGGAAAAACGATATCAGGTCAACTAGAATCCATCAATGCTGGTTGACTATTGTTGGAGCATGCAGCAAGATGCATTGGACCCTGAGTACAAATGAAAATCAGCAGCAAAACACATTTAGCCCTGTTGAATCCATGCAACGTGTTGGAAATATTATCAATTAAATTATAGTTGTTAGACATTAACTTCACAATTCTCAAGATTCCTACATGATGCAGTCAGCCTGAAATTATAATTGTTTTTCAATTTGAAGGGATATATCATAACCACCAGAAGTTTTTCAGGAAGCAAAACCTGTACGGGAAAATTGATAATGGTTATTACACTATAATCTTATCTAATATTGATAATTGTTTAACAAATGATATTTCATTTAAATTTTGATAAGGAAATTGCTTATTAGAGTGAAGACTTTCATTAATATTTATTACATAGAAATTCATGACTTATTTTATAGTCTTCCTAGTGCACATATTTCAATGGATCACAAGGAGACATATTTAAGAAAACGACCATTTTTTTTTACTATTGAAGCTGCAATATTAGTGCCTTTGGGTGCTTTATTCTCTGACCTGCTTTTGAGCTGGGAGGAATTACAGAGAGATCTGGTTTTTCTTACCCCTGTCAATAAGATTTCTGTCAGCAGGCAGACAAGTAGGTTTGTTATGTTAAACAATGCCTTTTGGAGTCTAGATTATTTCTTAGCATTGTCATTCTCTACCCTCTACTCCACCCCAGTGATATTCGTAGTAAAAAACAATTCCTGGGTCTATAAGCTGCTAAAAGCCTTGGAAACTGGCAGCACACAAATACATATGACAAATAATGTAATCATGAATATTTTTGATGGCAACTGCATTGCACTTCACTTTCAGGGACAAACAATTCAAAACCAAATTTAATGTTTCCATGAGGCAGCTTGTGTATTACCATGTGGCTGGTGCCAAATTCCTGTAAGGAAGGTGGTGTGAGAGTCCATATGGGACAAATGATAAAATATCTGTCATAACATTATCATGGAAATTACCTGACAAGCTTTACTTGACATTTCCTGACATGCTTAAGATAATTGTGTGCATGCCATCCTTTTAACATAATTGTGCTTTGCTACAAATGCTGTTGGATGGTGATGAGGATATTTTCCCCCAGATAGAAAAAAAAACATTTCTATATAAATAAAGATAATATAAATGCAGATCCATTTATATTTACCCCATAATCCGTCCGTGTACTTATTTTCCCCAACCTAGATTATTTCTAACTTTTGGGTTGTTCATGGATAAAGAAATCTTTAGCAATCTAATTCTAGGATAGCTGTGATATCTCCCTAAATGCAACTTAAATCTCACCACCCACCTATTTTTGATATTCCGTTGCAATTTATTTTCAACACACAGATCTATTTCCTTCAGGGCAGTTTTTCTTTTCAGGATCTTTTTCTATTAAATTCGTTGCCAAAGACAGTATCCTTAATTACATGCAACATCGCACGCACACACACAAACATTTACTGCACATGCCACATGTTTTTCAGCTCATCTTACCTCACAATGGCATTAGTATCAGCTTATAAAACACTCTCTACTATCATATTGTAAATAATTTGAAGGAGAATTTGTCCCACAAATTTCTTTTAAAATAGAAGTTAGGTTTTGTCAACATGAGTCAAAAGTGATTTTCTTATCCTTTTATACAGTCCTTCACTTCTCTGCTTCCATTCAATCCAAAGGGAAAACCTCATGAACATCTTCCACTGGGATTTTTCAGATTGGGACATGTGCTCAGATTGGTTGAGCGGGTAAAAAATGTCTCAGAAATATCACGATATCAGCAGTAGTATACTTTAGCCCTGCTGATGACAAAACACACTCAAAAACACGGCCTGGATAAAGTTGGAAGAAAGTCTGAAGAGTAAGGCAGGAACCCAGAAGCCTTTTTCTTAAGGGAAGACTATATTGGAAAAGTTGCAAGGCAGATACTACCACAGCACTGAAGTGCAAAGAGCTTTCTCCAAGTTAGTGAGATCTGGGGCCATTGAAATTCAACACTTGTATGGAGGAGCCAAAGCATGTGATGTTCAAAGAAATTAAATATACACCCACCTACCCCCAAATGCAATTGGAGAGCAAAAATATGTTGTACACATTCATCTGCTCTTAGAGGGGAAAAGTGATGAGTAAAGTATGGAGTTTTTGCCATCCTTTGAGCAATGCCTATCGCAGACATTCTGGAAATGTCCTTATAGGCTTGGTGCCCTGCAACTCAAAGTGCACAGCTGGTGGAGACTCTGCATGAGGAACAGCTGCTCTCAGAGGTATGCTGCCCTTGGGAGCACACATTCTTCTCTGAGATATGTTGCAAAGTTCCTGCTGATTGAACCAGAAATAACTTTCCCTCCACAGCTGCCAGCAAGATCTTCAGGCACTCCATAGCTGGCTCACACTGAGAGCTTTCCCTTTCTCTTTCTCTTTCTTTACTTTCCAAAAGACAGTCCAAAGAGATAGTAGAAATATACTTCCCTGAGGGAAGATTGGATTTAAAACTGTTTCCCTGTAGCAAAAAAATCACTGCACAATCAAGGAAATAAGGTCATTATTTCATACAATTACTGTTTCTTTAAAACAAAGTCAGTATGAAAACACCCAATGCATATTTTATTTTATTTATTTTATTAAATTTGTTAGCCGCTCCCTCTCCACAAAGGGACTCAGGGCGGCGTAAAATAAATAAAACACATATTATAAAAATTATACATTGTACACATTGTACAGAGGAGGTATAAAACACAATACAATATTATAATAACATATAAATATTAAAATAAGTTAAATTAAAACCCCAATAGAGATTATAAGTTTAAAAATTGCCAGGGGGAATAAAATGGAACTATGGTTGAGCCAGGCCTGCTAGTTGAAAAAGGTGGGTCTTGAGTTTTGAACGGAAGGAGCGGAGGTCGGTGGTAATCCTAATATCCAGGGGGAGGTCATTCCAGAGGGCTGGGCCCATCACAGAGAAGGCCCTACTCCTGGGCGCCGCCCTTTGGCACTGCTTAGTGGACGGCACCCGGAGAAGTCCCTCTCTATGAGAGCGAATTGGTCGTAGGGATGTATGGGGCAGGATGCGATCCCGCATGTAGCTAGGTCCTGTGCCATGGAGCGCTTTGAAGATAGTAATCAATACCTTGAAATGCACCCGATAGACCACAGGAAGCCAGTGCAGCTCGCGCAGGAGAGATGTTATATGGGAGTATCTCGTACTCCCCATAATCACCCGCGCGGCCGCGTTCTGGACCAGCTGCAGTCTTCGAGTGCATCTCAAGGGAAGCCCCATGTAGAGAGCATTACAGTAGTCTAGGCGGGACGTCACCAGCGCATGAGTGACTGTGCGAAGGGCATCCCGGTCCAATAGGGGGTGCAATTGGCGCACCAGGCGAACCTGGTGGAACGCCCCCCTCGCCACGGCTGCCACATGGTCATCCATGGACAGCCGGGCATCCAGGAGGATGCCCAAATTGCGCGCCCATTCCATGGGGGCTAGTTGCTCGCCCCCAATGGCCAGTGTTGGAATTAGCTGGTTGAACCGGGGGGCCGGAAGCCACAGCCACTCCGTCTTGGAGGGGTTGAGTCTGAATCGGTTGTCACCCATCCAGACCCGTACGGCTTCCAAACCCTGGGACATCATTTCAACGGCCTCATTGGGGTGGTTTGGGGTAGAGATGTACAGCTGTGTATCATCAGCGTACAGATGATATCCCACCCCAAAACCACGGATGATCTCACCCAGCGGTTTCATATATGTGTTGAACAGGAGAGGCGAGAGGACTGACCCCTGTGGCACCCCACAAATGAGAGGCCTCAGGGACGACCTCTGCTCCCCTGCCAACACACGCTGCGTCCGGTAGGAGAGGTAGGAGCAGAACCACCGTAGACCGGTGCCCCTTACCCCCAGCCCCTCCAGCCGGTGCAGGAGGATACCATGGTCGATGGTATCAAAAGCCGCTGAGAGATCTAATAGGACCAGGATAGAGGAACAACCCCTATCCCTGGCCCTCCAGAGATCATCAACCAACGCGACCAAGGCCGTCTCTGTGCTGTGCCCGGGTCGGAAGCCGGACTGGCGCGGGTCTAGATAATCATTCTCCTCCAGGTGACGTGGGAACTGTTGGGCCACCACACTCTCTACAACCTTCGTTAAAAAAGGAAGGTTGGAGACAGGACGGTAATTGGCTAGCTCCGTTGGGTCCAGGGAAGGCTTCTTGAGTAAGGGTCTCACAACCGCCTCTTTCAAGGCGGCCGGTAAGAACCCCTCGCCCAATGAAGCGTTCACTAGCACCAAGAGCCAGTCTTGTGTAACCTCCCAGGATGCCAGTACAAGCCAGGAGGGACACGGGTCCAATGAACATGTGGTGGCTCGTAGTTGCCCGCGTAACCTGTCCAAATCCTCGATGGCCACCGAGTCAAACTCCTCCCAGGATGGTCTCTCAAGACTCGCCTGGGGCATCCCTCCTAGCCCACTGAGTGGGACCCATTCCCTCCGGATTTGATCGATTTTATCCTGCAGATATTTCCCAAATTCCTCTGCCCTGCCCTGTAAAGGGGCTTCCTGCGGTCTCTGTGAAAGAAGAGAGCGGGTCACCCGGAACAGGGCGGCAGGGCGGTTATCTGCGGACGCAATAAGGGCGGCACAATGTCGACGTTTGGCCGTTCTTATTGCCACAAGGTATGTCCTTAAGTAGGTTCGTACCTGTGTTCGGTCAATTTCGGAACGGGAGGATCTCCATCGGCTCTCTAGGCGTCTCTTGTGGCGTTTCATCACCCTTAGCTCCTCGGTAAACCAAGGGGCCAGGGTGGTTCGTTGCCGCAGGAGAGGCCGCAAAGGCGCCACCCGGTCTAAGGCCCCGGCAGCCGCATTATTCCAGGCGGCTACTAGGTCCTCTATCCCGGGGCGGGTCAGGTCTACAGGAGTTGGCCCAAGCTCCGACTGGAACCTTTCCGGTTCCATCAGGCGCCTGGGGCGGAACCATCTAGGACATTCTGGTTCCGCCTCCCCGTGGCGGGGGGTAGCACCTAGGAAGTCAAGTCGGAGAAGTGAGTGGTCTGACCATGACAGGGGAGTAATAATTTGTGCCTCACACAAAGACACAGAGGCAAATGGAAAATCCAATATTATTTGGATATACGCTAAAACCACTTGATAATGGTGACATTTTCATAACTTTCAACACCCATATGAATGGAGCAGGTGAAGTTTATGTGAAAACAATGACACAAGGAGGTTGGATATTCAGGAAGAAGAGTCAGCTAAGGGGTAATTTTGGCTACCCTTAATTTAATAGTTATAACTAAATGCATTTCCTTACCAAACAGCCTGCTAAGGATGTTGGTAACCTAAAGATACAGTACTTTGCTTTGCAATTGTGTTTAACTAAGGAGGAGTTAATAATTGTACAATGATCAGTTTGGGCTAGAACCACCTCTGTTGCAGAATATCATCTTCCTCGCCTATGGTTCTGACCCCGTGCACCAATCACTCATCAAAAAAATTGTGACAAACAGAAAGCAATTACAGAAGTGAGCATCCATTTAACAACCATCCAAAGATGGAGGAATGGATGGGGACTAGCAGTGTAATAGAGCCATCATGCAAAGCTATTATGTAACTGTATTACTAGGTTTCTGCAAATCCATCGCGATTTAATTTCAACTGGAGATCTAAGATTGGAAGAGAGTATTGACTTTGTGAATTGAAATTTGAGGGTAAACTGGATTCAAGCTCCTTCAAGATTCACTTTGAACAAAAGATTGATCCCTAAAGTAAAATGGATACGCTTCAAAAGGTAGGCAGAAATATTTTTTTTGGGCAGAACGGATTGATAGACTCTTTATACAATTAGATATTTAACCTGCCAAGTTTCACTTGGAAGTATCTAAGGCAAGGATGGCGAACCTTTTTGGCACTGAGTGCCAAAAAGGAAGTGACTGCATGTGCCTGTGGCACCGAGTGCTGAAAAGGGAGCACTTTGCACAGGTGCTCACACTTTGTGTGGGCACAGGCGCTTGTCCGTGGAAGAGGAGCTGCCCAGGGGGCATGCACATGCTGGAAAATCTACTTCCGATTACTGGCACACATGCGCAAACGTCAATCAGCTGGTCATCGCACATGCTCACGCCGGAAAATGGAAGACCTGCTCTTCCGTTTTCCAGCATGGTCACACGCAAAAAGGCCAGCTGATCATCACATGCGCATGTATGCCAGAAACCCAGAAGAGGAACGGGTGACATCACGCGTGCCAGGAGACATAGGTCCATGTTCCACTTCGGGCACATGTGCCACAGGTTTGCCATCACGGATCTAAGGAGTTCACTGAAGTAATTTTTAAATGCTTGTCTTATGGCAAACATAACTTGGGTGATGAAAAAAATCAGCATAATAACCTCCAAATTATTATGGAATCCTAAACTGTCCTGAGCTAATACTTCAATTTTAAAAGTCCCACCCCCACCCCCAGATTACTTGAAAAGTATGTCTCTTCTTTTCCATTTGCTTTTATGGGTGTCAGTTTTGACATCACCTTAAAATGGCCATTGTTGATTCTTGAATGTGTAGTGTTTTGTTGCACTTAAGCCATAGTGGCACAGTGGTTAGAATACAGTATTGCAGGCTAATTCTGTCAACTGCCAACAGTTTGATTCTACCAACTCAAGGTTCTCTCAGCCTTCTATCCTTCCAAGGTGGGTAAAATGAGGACCCAGATTGTTAGGGACAATATGCTGACTCTGTAAATCACTTAGAAGGGGTTTTAAAGCACTGTGAAATGGTGTATAAGTCTAAATGCTACTTCTATTGTTATCACTAAATTGTCTGATAAAATCTTTTGGACAAGACTGACTTCTCCATTTAGGATGGTGTAGTACTTTTTCCTCTGATTGTTATGGGTTGCCAAGAGCATTGGCATACTGGCTGGAAAGTTTTGTCCTTCCCAGGAGGAACTCAGTTAACATTGGTGGGACTTAACTGTGTCTGGTGTGTTGCTTCTTGCAATATTCTACCTTAGCTAGTTAGTACTGACAGAAATCAAGATGACACAGTAAGATACAGTGAACAGAAATAGGCAAACTGTAAAGAAAGAGGCTAGGACACATTACTCCCATATCACAATGCTTGATTAGTACTTGTAAGCACCATTCACCAAATGTCATGGGATTTAAGGCAACCCAATTGTGTGGAATATCAAAGGTTGACAGAAAAGTACAAGCAGGATTGTTCTACTTTAATTGATCACATTTTAGATGAATGCTTGGCAATGTTGGCAAGAACAATTTTAGAGGTATGGATTCCATTATCTAAAGGGAGTGCAGAATTAAGGCAAGAGTAAAGATGTTGGCAGCTAAGAATGAATGAAGATTCAAGTACTGTTATTCTCGCTATCCCAAAAGGGCACTGCTAAGCACATAGATATACATTGTTTGTTTGTTTATTTGTTTGTTTTATTGGATTTATATGCCGCCCTTCTCCCAAAGCACTCAGGGCGGCATACAGCATTAAAAAACACATATTACAAAACTTAAACTTAAAAAAACTTAAAAGAAAATTAGAATTTATATAAGGTGATAAATCTCACAGGATGACTACTTAAGGTAATGTGAGAAAGTCTACCACATTATTAGCTTCCCACCCAATCCTATGTTTTCTAATTTATAATATTGTACAGTAATGAATATGCTGTAGAGGCAATAGGAAAAAAAAGTCAAATCTATGAAGACTTTTTAAGTCATCTGACTCAATGTATTGATAGTTCTCAACTCTACAACCATAGTTGAGTGCAGAATTTCCATTGCTAAGCAAGGTGTTGTTATGTGAGTTGTACCTGACTTGATCTTTTGTGCCAGTTAAGCAATTCACTGCAGTTGTTACATGAATCATGCAATCACTGAGCGAATCCAACTTTTCTTTTGACTTTGCTTTTGGAAGTAACTGGGGAGATCATAAATAGCAATCACCAGTCATTTTTCCCACTGCTGTTATAACTTTGAATGGATGCTAAATGAATGGTTGCAAATCAAACCTGTAGCAATTCTAGGTAAATTCCTTGGTGAATTTATTGATCTGTTACAATTAGGTTATTCAGTCAAAGTTTCTGTGAATTAAATATATACACCTTTAAATATATAAAAATCTACACAGGTGGAATGGAATGATGATGTCAAGTTTCTTGACAACTTAATTTTACAAGTTAAGATAAGATACAATCATCCTGTTATAATCATACTTAGAGTAGCATAAGCTGGTACATAAACTAGGTTTGAAATAATATGGCCAAAATGGATTAGCATTGTCCTTATCGTTAGTGAATGCAGTATGTGGCAAAGGTACAACACATGCTGATAAGCAAGTATACCATTTTTATCTAAATGTGAAAGCCATGATACAGCAAATCTAGTTATGAATGAATAAAATTGAAGAAATTAACCCAAGTACATATTTTGCTTGATTATGAGCATAGGCATCACTTCCAAACCACAACAATCCAAACTCCTGAAACAACTGTCATGTTGCAACACTACAACACAAAGTCCACCTTTTCCTATGCATGTTGTAACATCACATGCAAGTTTTAAAGGGATAGAGTTTGCATCACAATGTCACCATACCTATTTGCTCACTTGTTTCAACCTTACTAGACTTGTATGATTGGGGAAATAAGAGAAAAAAGAAAGATGTAATACAGCTGGATAAATATATCCAATTTTGCAAAGTTCACAAAAACTGTATATGAATGGAATTAAAGGTATAAGGATAGTTATGAATGGCACCATTAAAATATCTGTCCCAAAGTATGTCTAGATGCCATCTAGACCAGGGACTACGTTCCCTCTAAGGTGCGCGGCTGCGCTAGCGCGCAGGTGGCAAGAAAACACCGTGCAGCAGTTTTCAACTGCCGTGCAGTGATTTCTATTGCCACAGGCTTTGGAAGCTGGGGAGGTCCTTTGCAGGCAGCTAGAACGGGCCACCTGCAAAGGACTTCCCCAGACTTGCTTTGAGGAGCACGGGGCGACTGAGGCTAGTTGTGAAGCCCCAAAGCCCCCACCGCCACCGGAAGAACTGCTGCCACCACCTCCTCCTCCTCCTCTAACAGGCAGCACTGCCGGATTTGCCGCCCGGCGCTGCGGCTGAGATGAAGCCGGCAAAGCTCCAGCCGGCATTTCCGCGCGTGGCAGCGGTGCCTCCCCTCTGCTCGGAGCACCTGAGCTCAGCGCTGGGTTACCCCTGCCTGCCCCCTCCTCCTCCTCCGCCGTGCTTTTGAAGAGCCATGAGGCTGCGGGAGACAGTAGGAAGGCGGGGAGGGAGCAGGGGGAAAAAAAGCCTCATGGTTCTTCAAAAGCACGGAGGAGGAGGAGCGGGCACGGGTTACCCAGCGCTGAGCTCAGGAGCAAATCTGGTGGTGCTGTTGGAGGAGGAGGAGGTAGCAGCAGTTATTCTGCTGGCAACTCGTCGGCAACTTCAGCAGCAGCCCTGCCCACAATGAAGAAAGCAGAGATGGAGCAGATCCACGCAGATGACGTCGCTGCAACATGACTGGAGGAGGAATTCTGGGAGTTGAAGTCCACAAGTGTTAAAGCTGTCAGGTTTGAAGAGCTCTGCATTTTTTTTTCTAGGGGTGGAAGGGTCTTGTAACTTGACAGCTTTAAGACTTCCATGCTTCAAATGCCAGAGTTCCTGAGCCAACAAGACTGGAGGAGAAATTCTGGGAGTTGAAGTCCACAAATCTTAAAGCTGTCAGGTTTGAAGACCCCTGGGGGTTTTTTCCCTAAAGGGTTAGGGGTGCAAGGGTCTTGTAACTTGATAGCTTTAAGAGTTGCGTGCTTCAAATGCCAGAGTTTCTGAGCCAACATTTTGGTTGCTAAGCAGGAGCGTTGTTAAGTGATACTGATATTATATAACACTTTGAATTAAGCGGGTACCTTGAAGAAACATAACTTTGAGTTTCAAATCATACTGATTTCGTTGTTGTCTTAGGTGACATCTGTGAAAAAAATTCGGGTGCTCAGGCATGAAAATGTGCCGCTCAAACACTATACTTTTCTGCTCACATCGAAAAAAAATTAGAGGGAACATTGACCAGGGATGTCAAACTCATGGCCCGTGGGCCAGATGTCTCACAGGCTGCCCCTACCCCTGCCCCCGCCTGGTTTAGCGAATGGAGAAAAAGTCCCAATACGTCATGTGATGCCACTGTGATGAAGCAAATTTGACACCCCTGATGTAGACTCTTGTAGGTGTATATGAAGATGGGAATTTGAATGTTTATGGTAATTTCAGGTTATGTTCCAGTAGGACCTCCAATGGGTTTTTAGAAAGATTATATATCATTCTGAATGACTAGGAGAAAAAAACCTGCTGAGTGACATAAATGGATTTGGGCAATAAGGCAAGAGAGAACAGAAAAAGCAATGGGACCCAAAAATAAATGACAAGGGGTTAGGGTTGATATTGAGGAAAATCTTAACATCTAGTTGGGGTACACTCTGTGGCAAGCAGCAAGACTTTCCATCCCCAGATATCCCTATGTTCAAAAAGCATCAAGAGCTGAGTGTTATGCCTATAATTTAAAAAGAAGAAAAAATAAAAACAAAAGTCATGCCAATTCCATACAGAGTGTAGAATGTATGAGAGAATATGGAAATTAAGTCTTGGCCCATCTTTTGTTCTGATCTGTAATGCTCTGCATTAAGATTGTCCACTTTTAATGGGTTTCGAAAGAATTTCTCGCATAATGGCACTTTAGTCATTATGTTAACGTCAACAAACAAGGCAGATTAATGTTTCAAATCCTGAGCTGTCTCGCGAGTGGCTTATTAGAATTACAGGCAGATCTTCATTAGAATGAATGGCATCTGATTTTCCCAGCTCACCACAACAGGGGCACCCTCTTGCCTGAGTGTCACCCTGCCGATGACAATGTTGGCCATTATGAATGACACTCCGCAATTCGTTACTTCCTGCCTCAAATTGTAGTTAATCTTTCATCCAAACTGTACACATGTGCAGCTTTAAGTGGGCTATTGCAGCAAGTACCCAGTAATGCTGCAAGCACATGGAGACTGACAGAAGGTAAATTGCTTGTCAGGAGGTCTGTATTTCAATTCACAGCATATTCCAAACACGTCGCAGCAAAAGCTCTCCACAACAGCTGCTTTCATTGCTAACTATTTTTGATGTAAATGTCAATAAAGCTCCAGGCTCTTTCATATTTGGGGCCAAGACTGTCCATCTTTCCCTATGCGGGCTGGCAGGTTGACTTCCATTTATCTACTCTTAGGAGCATGTCTTGTAATAATGATTGTCTCCAGAGACTGTTTAGGGTGATTGAAAGCAGTGATTGGGACAATAGGCTGCTGGATTTCATTGCTGGAGTGGGCTGACAGGTGACTGCTTTTATATCCTTTCATCTGGTGGAGAAGGACTTTTTCTAAATAGAAAAGTGCCACATGTTTATAGCTGATCAACAGACAGATACAGATTGCTACCCTTAGGACACCTGTCCTACAGTTCTCTTTACAATTATTTGAAATTCACTTATATTGTCACAGCAAAGTCCAGAGGTTTTTTTTTTTTTTTAAGACTGGTACTTTTTCAAGGAGATCATTAGAAAATGAGAATCAAAGAATATCCACATTGAAATATATGCATTATGGTACTTAATCATGGTAAATTACAAAGCTTACACATGTCTCAGTAATCTGTTTTTTGCATTAATACTCCTATTACAGTCCTCCTTTTGTGACAATTAAGGAAATCTGCACACTAACAATCCATCACTGCGGTTCAAAAGTCATTGGAGCAACATCAAATGTTCTCCCTTGTATTAAGTTTATTTATCTCATTTATAGCCCATCCTTCAAAGTTTCCATTTCAAGTGGCTTAGTAAGAGGGATCATTTACTTAGTAAGAGGGATCTTTCTCTGGTTGAGGTCTACATAGCCTACTGAGTAAATTATCGTCCCTCCAATCCCTGCTGGTAGTGAGAAGGGCTGAGACAGGTAAAAGGTGGAGCTAACCCTTTTCTTCTACTTTCTGTATTTCTGACATTTTCTTTCTTTCTTTCTATGAAAAACAGGTTGACCAGGAAGATGATGGATGTAACAGGCAGAAGGAATAACATTGAAAAAGAAGAGCATGTGGCACTACAAAGACAATAGGCAGATAAAAGAAATTTGACTGTGGACTAGAAATGCAATCTAAGAAAAAGTCTCAGAAAAGATTCTCCTCAATTCTTGGGAAGGTAAAGGGAGAAAGGAAGCACAATCAGACCTGAAAGATTCTGTTGCCATAACCCTATCATAAAAATAGCATTGGCATATGTGACTCTAGTTTCTTAATCTGGTCTATTTTGTATGGTTGACAATAGCTAATTAGCTTTTGAAAGGAGTATAATGGTCTATTTTGAACAATGGATTGAAATTGCCAAGAACTGCTATTATGAGATGGGCACTAAACCAAAAAACAACCTATAGGTCATATAGCATGCAGTGAATTTATATTTACATAACATGAAAGAAGCTCAAACACAGGCTTAATCTGCCTTTTATAAGGCAGCTTTTTGCCGCTGGGAGCCTTATTATGATAACAACTGTTATTCTCAGGTGCCATGGTCAACAACCACACAGGCTAAGAACTTGAGCTTGGCTTGGAGATATTAGTAAGGAAGAGTAGCTATCATATACTCTAAACTGAAGATTGGTACACTCCTAATTGAGATGGCTGTCCTCTTCCACTGAGCATGCAGCTGTGGAAGGGATGCACATGGATTGGTGAGGGAAGAAGGGGACACTGTCTAGCCAGTCAGATCAGCTGAATCAACCCTGGTGATCAATGGGGTGACAAATCTCACAGCCAGGTCACCCTCACATCCAGGCTAAGAACTTAGAGACCTCTTCCCTAAGATATATAGAAGAGAACAGGCTTCTATAGGGACGATATTCAAAATTCAATATTAGTATTTTTACATGATGTAAAAATTAGTATTCTTACATCCTGTGAGAAATGCTAACATCAGCCTCATCCTATGGCTCCCCATTCACAGATAGATAAGCTTTGCATACTATATGTCTACTCTCGGCTTCTTTTGTTTATATGAAGTTATGATGTAGCTTAGTTTTCTGCTTGTAAATAAATCTTCTGATTTCAGTGATATGTAAAAAGATTTGCAGTTTTAAATTGATTTTAGCAGGGAAAAGGTTCCAAAAAGCCTATGAGTAAGCTATAGGTTATCTCATTTCAAAGACCCTTTGCTTACCACCATATAGGAAGCTTATGCTGAGAAGGCTATCAATTAGAATTCTAGAAACAATATGGCAAATGGTAAGAAATTATTCACTCCGAACCAGCATCTGGCTCATTGGCAGACCCCAAAGGCAGTTGTGTTGGCACCTTTGAAATTCCCAATGAGTCTGTGCAGTTGCCTATGGTAACACTGCAGATGGGATCTGTCCCTTTTTTCTCCCCTCTCCCCTTGCTTACTATGTTCCCCTCCATTCACTTTCATTTCTCCACAAGGCTTAGGCACATTCAGTCAGTATTCCCACTTTACATAATGTTGTAGAATCCTCCAATATAAAAAAAAAAATAAAGAAAGGCAATTTTAGAAACCTCTTTAACTGTTCTTCATAGGCAAGAAAAAAGAAAATGACCTAAAAGTATACTTTATATTTTAGGAAGACCTTTCAGAGAGAAAGAGACACTTCTTTGTTTCTGCATTGTTGATATTATCACCTTAAGCTTTTAGAAAAAAATGTTCTTAAATCACCATCTCCTAAAGTTTTAAGCATACCCTTTTTCGCCTGATTGATTTTTCCAGCACCCATACTTTTCCAGCAAACTATGTCCCCTTAAGTAAATTATCAAACACAAAAATATATTTAATACAATTATATTTATTTTTTTGTCCAAAAAAATCCAGGGTAGCTTTAAATATTCTTCTCAAGTATATTAAGCAAATGAATATACTACAAATCAAAACACCGCAACCACCCACAAACCTTGTATATCCGTTTTAGTGTAACTTCTCAGCTTCAAATATCTCATCTGAATATAGCATTATCTACTTGGTAGATGTGCTGTTTTTTTCTATCCCAGAATAGTAAAAAGATGTATTTGCTGCCACTGTTTTTCCATTCTTATTTTTTAAAATCTTTTCTTGGAACTAGGAATACTCAAACATTTGATTTTGTTCCTTTTTTAAAAAAAAGTTTATTTTTTTGTTCCTCTTGGACTGTACATTCTGAATGTGGTGTACATTCAGAAAACTGCTGCATTTCACAGTTCTTTAAATTATGTGATACAGCTCAAATTATTTTTTTTAAAACCACCTACGCAAGTCCATGCTTAGTATAAAATATTGCTAAAATGCCTCCTTTGTGTGAAAATCTATTAAACATAGTTTTAATATGAATTTGTATATGAATTTGGCAGCTTACGAGAAAATTGGGATAGTACAGATGTATGAATAAAGGGATTAGAAATAGATACAAGCTAGAAATAGATTGATCCAGCCATCTCTACAGAGAAATATTCAATTTTTCTGTAGAGATTGCTAGATAGGACCCAACAGATCAAATAAAACAAATGGATCTGGTAGACAGAACAAATTCTTTTTTACTTCCCACTATGTTGAAAGACTTATAACAGTATAGTACACTATCGTTTGAATCTGACAATATGTCTTCCTTGTGAAGTTTAGCTTCAAGTCATTAAACGTTCACACATACTGGGCCATCTTCACACATTACTATTTTTCCTACAAGGAGAGTATTTTTTTCAAAATGGAATGGGTGAAGCAGCCTGTACTATGTTGACTAGGATTCAAACAGATGGCTTGAGTAAGTCCATCTGTCCTCTCCAGGATTCCTATGAGTATCTATAGGTTATCTCATTTCAAAGAGATCAGAGTCACACCTTAGAATACTATACGAAACTTCCCTCTTTGGTTTCCTGTTATTGTTACAAATGAAGTTGAGTAGCAGTTATCTGCAGTCTCAAAATGGGGCTCTTCAGTCCTGTAAAAGAAGATAGAAACATAATCTTAGCCACATTCTGAAAAAAAGGTACTTCAAAATTCAGGTCAGAAAACAACAACTAATTTATAAAGTATGAATATTATTCAGAAATACAGTGATAGACATGAAATAAAAATATACGTAAGCTAATTCCATAGAGTATAACTGGACAAGTATGTTTATTTGTCTAATACATTGTGTTTAAAAACCACCCATCTACCTCACAGAGAGCGTCTGGACTGTGTACAATAAATATAAAACATGTAAATCATGCAAATCAACAACTACATGTCATAATTTATATTTAATGTAATATTATAATATTTCAAACAAAAATTGAAAATGTTTCATTATGGCTCTCCTTTTTTGTGTTTTCCAACTTCAAAAATGCTCAGAAACAGCCATGTCTGAAATATACGGCTCTTCTACATTGTAATTGTAAACTGCTGGACTCCCTTGTGTAAACCAGTTGAAAATAAAACTGCCTTTAAAAAATAGCTTTCTGGATTTCATCCCATCCTCCACTTTGGCCACGATGACGGCTTGATGTTCTGCCCAAACCATGATTACCACAGCTCTTGTTTGGTGGAGTTCTCTGATTCTTTACCCCTCCTGGGGACCAGTCAATTAAAAAAAAGAAACACCTTAATTTTGTTCTTTCTGCTATCACCAAGGCTAGAAGGGGAATGGAAGAAGAATTTTGGTCAATTTCACTTATTAAAAAAAGAAATGTTCCATTTGTAAAAAACTGAACATTTTTTAAAACAAACCTTGCTTTTTACTTTTCCACATATGCAGTCATAAAAAATATGATGATACAAATGGATCTGGCCAATGGACAGGATTGCTTTGTGCCTGTCCCTCTGCCACATTTATCATCTGCAAGCTGTACTGCATCAAAGGCACAGCTGAATTTCCTCCCCCCCCCCCCGATTTCCCAGCTAGTTGTTTGATTTAGCAATCATATTCTAATAGACAGAACACTAATAGAATAAAACACTTCCTTACTCAATAGCTATTTAACTGGCAAAACTAAGATGGCACATGTAAGACTTAAGCTCCAGCTTTTACTTTCAGACATCTTCTGCATTTCCACTTCAGGATCCTAGCTGGGATTTGGCTATATACACCCTCATTCAGAAAGATTTTGAAACGTAGGAGCCCTAGGATATTGGTAGGAGCCTTAACCTGAAAAATGCCACTTATTGACTGGCCTCAGGTCACCCAGGCTTTAGTCCACTCTTAGCCATGAAAGCTCATTGGGTGGCCTTAGTTTTCTATTGGCCCAGCTGTGAGAAACAGACTCAACAGTCAGAAATTTGACAGAATCATAAAGTGAAGCAGCAAGCAGTTTATTGCATGTAAAATACGTTTGTCAGGTTTCTGAAAGATGCCCTAGTGGGTTCATAACTTTCGAGCCAAGTTTCAAAAGAAAACTATTTATTAGGAGCACCATTTGACAAGACCTTATGCAGTCATATCTGAGCCTTATTTGAATTATAGAACTTTACCCCTGTTCCTTCCCTCCCCGCAGTCTGTGTCATAAATCACATTCCTCAATGAGGTACACCCCTCCCAAACCTGCTGCAGTAATCTGAGATCCGACTCTAGCCGAAACTATACATGGAATGTGCTTCCCCCCCTTTCTTCACCATGGCAACTTTATGAGTTGACAACATTCTTGCAAGAGCGGGTGACTAACAGGTAGGCATATCAAGCAATACATTTCTTCAACTTTTTATTCACTCCATCTAAACCACAAATCCTTCCCTGCAGCCCCCTTTGACAATCTTCCCGGAATGCCTGTTTCTCCATGAATTTCCCCATGCTTAACCTTTTGCTCAGTTCCCCTTTTCTCATACTACTTTTTGTCCTTTTTTATTTCTTAATCTATATTTCTTGTTTCCTTACAATCCTTGCAGCATAAGTATAATAAATTGAGGCAAGAGGTTAATTAATTTCTCCATTATATTACTAGACTATGTAGCTAAAACTGTGAACTAATCTGTTTGACCAGTGTTGGAAGAAATGGCCATCTGGGTTCAGTTCCAAGTGGGGGAAAAACACTGGAAACATGGAGACTGCTTGGAAAGATGGTTTAATGGTCGGCAGGATCACATGGCTTGAGATCCTGGGCAAAGGAAAAAAAAGGGCAGAGATGCTGAAAGTGCCTAGGTTTTATGCCCTCTCTGGGCTTTTGAATTTGAGCTTGCATTCTGATTGGTTGTCAGACTTCCATGGGGCCATGCAGGGGTAACGTTGTAAGTTGTTTTTTGAGTTCCAAGCTTGGTTGAGCCTTGCTGGGTGATGAAAGGTCTTTCGGCAACTCCTACTATGGCTCTGCCTGAAGAAGGTAGATCTTTGTTATGTGGAATAGACTGGCCCAGGCCTTAATGGCCCATTGACAAAGGTGGGGAATTGAGTTTCTGCTTCCCTTTTAGGGGAAATATTCTGCCCTTTTAATATTTCCTAAAATATCTCATTTTCCTAGGAGAGGGGTGGGTGCTAACTTCCTACACCAGTCTTGAACATTATCTTTAATGTCCCAATGTCCTACTGAACTTTTAAACCCACATCTCGCAAAAATTTCTTCTTTTTGTAAAAACAGCACTATCTTCATTAATCTCTTACACAGCCAACATCAAAGCACTGTTGATATGGCAAAAACAAGTAGGAGGGGATACTCTATACATGTCTCCTTGAGTTCCTGAATGAAAAGTCAGGATATTAATCCCACAAACAAATGATTGCTTAATGATAAATTGGAAAGATGCTTAACTGTGGCCTCTAATCTGGACAGGCCACTAAGCAGTTGGTTATGGATCCAAGAACAAAGATTCTTTTATAGTCTGAGGCGTCAATAACTGAGCGCCGATTCAAGTAAACGTTTATTAACAGAACAACTACTGACAGGCAAAGACCACAACTGACCCCGTCTGACAGCTATTTATACACGTAGCTATCAGATGGGGAACCAATGGGAGATCTGCTTTTTTCCCGCCAGCCGGCAGGCGCATCTGGACCAATCAGAGGCATTTCACACAGTGCTATCTGCTGGCTGCGCCTGCTGGAACACAACAGATTACTCATCTCTGATTCAGAACTTCATGACTATTATAACTTCCCACTAATTTCCCATCAGTTTGAGGCCAAATTTACTTAGTTTGTTGCTGAATTATGAGTTACTTGAAATCCTTCAAAGGATTTCTGTTTTTCCCAGCTTCCATTTGCACTATTCTATCTGCTTGAATGCCAACATCTGTAAAGTCATAATTTATAAAATTACACTGGCAGTACTAATGGTGTTCCTCTCCAAGAATGTATTTGCTGATGCATGAAGTGTTAGGACAAGTCTGTTTAATGACACAGATATATAAATAATAAAAGATTTCAGAAATTGATAGGAACCAATCTATAAGCAAAATTGACGGGGGAAAAGGGTCATTTTGATTCTGCTTCATTGCCAAAAGAACTGCTGACTTTCATAAGGAAAGTACAAAGGAGATAAATATGAGACAGAGAAACCTTTTTTTTTCATTTTTATAAGACATATAAATAGAAATCCATGCATAACTTTAGTAAATGTATTGCCGACACAGCAAATGGGGTGTAAAATACAGAAGGGCTACTTTGTAATAATATTCATTAATACTTCAGTTAAATCAACAGACTATGAAGGAAGGAGAAAGCAGGGGAAATATAAAATGTAAGCATTTGGGAATATTTAAAAAATTCCCATATTTATTAGCACTAGCATTTGATTTTTTCCAGTTATGAGTCAGGCATAAGGAGAACTACATCATGTTAACAGCTGAGCTAGAAAGGACCACAGGGTGCACCCTTTCAGTTTCAAGCAAGAGCAAAACTGTCATTCTTGCTTTGTGTCTTCCGCTGTTTTAAGAGCCCCAATGAACATAGTGTTTGTATCCACCTCCTCAGAGCACTTAATTTTCACAGGTTATTTTGCTCTCTCACCAACTTTCACTTCCTTATTAAAAACAAAATAATATGAAGCTAAAGGCATGCATCTAGATCTTTATGTCTGGTCAAAGAGTTGGAACAAATATTATCTTCTTCTCCTGATCCTTATTGTAATTAATTTCAACCAAGAGAACGTGTATACTTTCTGTTTCACTACCTTTGTCCTGATATCTCATTGGTTACATTAGCTTCCCAGATTTCGGGAGTTTCAGGTGATTATTTAAATTCCAGTATATCATCTGCATAATTTGAAGGCCAGGACAACTGATTTCTTCCGCATATGCTGAGTTCAGAAGTGGAAAGTTCACACTATCAATAGAGTCAGATAATCATGCTATAACAGCTGTTTACAAACTCATCAGATTTCCATGTGATCACAGTTGTCTTCCCAAGAAGCCAGTATGTGTCAGCAGCCAGTCAGGAACATGGAGTTGTGATAGTAAAATATGTTATTTAGCTCTTGGCCAGATTCTATTAAAAGCAGATGGCAAACTGATATCATCATAGAACTCAAGGTCACCCAATGGAACTGATTGGCAGTTCAGAACACACAGAATAAAACACTTCCTCACCCAAAGCATAGCCATGGCCATGAGATCTAGCAATAACAATTTCCAGACAGTTTTAAAATGGATTTATCCAGGGCATGTTGGGTAGGACTATGAATAGTTGCTAGAAAGGCTGATTAAACAGAGCCTCCATGATCTAAATATTAGTTGCTGGAGGGATAATGGCAGGATGGTGTTTATGCCTGACTTGTGGACTTCTAGAGGTTTATTATGAGGAACAAGATATTGGAGCAGATGGGACCTGGGTGTAATGAAATACAGTACTTCATTATAGGGAGCCAGGCTTTGAAGACTACACTGATTTGCCAGATGGTGGACCACTATGTACACATGTGCATGTAAGCATCTATACACAAAGGCTTTGCCATCATGCTCCCTGACAATTTTTAAATCCAATTCTCCAATTTTGATAAAGATGCCTACCCAGCAGTCTTGCTACCAGAGGCAAGAATAGTAGCAGTACCTGAAATAAACTGCACAGATCCAGGTCTTATAGCCACACATTTCATTTAATTAAAATGATGCAAAGATCTAATGGTTGCAGTTAAAGGTAGAGGAACTTTGATTCATTCTGCTGTGTGATTCTAGCTTGAGAGAGATAACCATATTTTAACGGGGTGGAATAGGTTCAGCCCAACCCATCAAGCACAAATGCTATCCAGATGTAACGCAATTCATAAAAAGGAAGATAGGTGGAAGTGAATTCATGGAAACTTCACTCCATTTCATACATAACTAAAATTAGTTACCTGCCGTGTACTGTTCATATGGGCAGATTGGATATTGTTCTTTTCATTTTTGTTTTTCACCCATCTTTTTTGAAGGATTTTGGCAATAAGGAGTGAAATGGATACTTGAAGCACCGATTTTCATTTCAATTTCACCCAAAATGGCTGCTTTTCCCATGGAGAAGGGGGACTATGGGGAAATCAAAAGTGTACGCCTATGCAAAGTGTAAGGCATGCATTTCCCATTATTCCTCCCAAATCTTCCCAAACACAAGAGCAAAAATATTTGCTTCATCCACTCTAATGAAATCATGACATCACTAACTTGGCCCTTGTGGCCTCTGAAGGAATCATCCCCCACCCCCTTAAATAACAATCCTTGGCCACAAAAAAAATATACTATTCTGGTCCTTGGCATGGTTGGTAGGAGGGCTTTCCAGACACAAAAGAACTCAGTGAGTTGAGAATATTAAACACCCAAAATTTATAATATATACTTGAATCTTCCACAAAGTAAATTTTCACAGTAAAGGATCATTGACTCAAGATATGGGAAAGTGGTAGAAAGCCAACAAGGGAGAAGGGTTTGAGAACTCATGTTTATCTACTCCCTTTTTCTCATATGGTACTAGGAGTGAAGAAGCTATTCCAAAATGAGCTGTTCCCATTCTAATTTTTCAAATCGTTGCACTGACTATTCAGTATTAATAATTGTGCTTTATTTGCCATTACATTTTCAAGTTAGTTTTTGCCAGATGAGCTAATGTGAAATGTTTCCCACCACCCCCATCACTTTTTAGCTGAGGGCTGATTATGTTTCAAGTATAAAATTAGTGTGAAAAATATTTCTGGGATGTATGTTCCACTAAGCTTTGTGGACTTTCTGAATAAATGTGGAGCAGTCCTGCATATCTTCCAAATTCTAGATTCAGGATTGTCCAAAGTTTATGGTTTAAAAAAAATCAAGGTGATGACCACAATAGTGAATTCAAAGTTCTTCCTGGTTTAACTTGTAATGAATTAAAAAATCAGAGGAAACTTCAATTGCATCATCCTGAGTTACATCTTGATTTTTTTAATCACTTGCAGACAATGAAAATAAAAAAAAAAAAGTGGCAAGGGAATACTCTTCTGTGTTTGTCACATACACCACAATATAGTACAGCCAGAGTTGCATCAGCAACCACCTCTACCTTGACAAAAATAGCATTTAGAGGTGGAAAAACCAGATGATAAGTTCATTCTTTGCCTGTAGGTGAAGAATTTCACATTGTGAAATGTCTCTGAAATTTTGTATACAATATTTCATTTTGCATCACCAGTTTACCTAATCCTAGTCTCTTCATTGATAAGTGAAGATATATTGCAATAATCTGATAGAAAGTAAAGAAAAAAAGACTGCTTAAAATTTCCACCCACTTTTTCAAAGCATCCTTTATCTTTCATTGGTTTAGACCCCCAAAATGAAAGACTCAGCTAAGAAAAAAACTAAATTTGATTTGATTTCATTTACATTTAATTATAATTCAGTATAGTTAATATAATTATTTCAGTCATATATTTAATCTTTTCCCTCTCCCGTCTCATTAAAATTATATTTTGGTATTAACTACTACAGGATTTGATCAACAGTACTTATTTTATTTTTTTAATTCAAAACACTTATATAGCCACTCATTTTACTGTATATCGGCAAGAGTAGCCAAGGCTCTTAAGACTCACAGACTTAATTTAAATACCTTGGAATTATGGATTATATTCTGTTTTTGGTTTCTATTAAAAGTGTTTCTCCTTCTGTGGGACTGTGCACCTGATTTTTTATCAATCCTTTCTGTCTAAGCAAATTAATAGCCAACATTCCATACCATGCTGTAATTTCTTCCCACTTTCCTGATTAAATATATACAGGAGGGGCAGGGATGCTGTAGTCAGTTCACCATAGCAAGCAGGGAAAATCAATGCCTGTGTTGCATGTCTGCAAAACCACTACTGGATATGACTCAGTCGGCTTCTGAGATTTGTTTAACATAATGTTAACACTTTTCCTGTATATAACATCTTTCCCTCCCACCACTTTACATTTTCATCCAAATACTTGGACCACAAAATAAGACAGTCAGATTGTATGGCTATGAAAGAGACGGATGTTTAAAAACCTTCTGAAGTGGCTCTTTTCTACAGCATCAATACGAGTTCCTTGCCAGAACCCAGCAGCAGGTTCAGTGAACAACTGAGAATATTCAAGCAAACGTTCACTTCTCTCAGGGCTTCCTTTGATGCTGGATCAGATTCTCTCTTGGACTTCGAGATCCTAGCACCTCTTCTGCTATCAGCTCCAACTGATGATGAGCTACATCTGGCCTGTGAAATGAAAACAGCAAAACCTTTGATTCCATCCAAGTGAAGTAGATCTTCAGCATCTGCTCAGTCAACATTTGCCAGGATAGATGATACCCTGTCAAAACTTTGATCATTTCAGAAGTGGAATTCCATTTTTTTTAGACTACATTTTCAATATGTTGAAAATCTGAGAATATCTACAGCTTTACATAAGGAATCTCCCAGCTTCTTTTTCTGTATATTCTTAAGCTTAACAAATGTAAAGGAGAAAGACTATAAATTGTTTAGTTGAAAAATCTGGAGAAACCCTTATTTATTTGTCAGAACTACCCTCTCTAGAATCTTTTCTTGCCTTCTTTCACCTAAGCTCCATGCATGCTCAGCTTTATCCTTTTGTCACCTTTCTTGTGCCTGTAGCCTCTCCTTCTACATCCCCACCTTTCTGCCCAGCATAACTTTCTGTCTTCCATGACCCAATATATTTTGTATGCTCAGCATCTTTCAATATATCTGCTGCTTGCCTCTCTCTTTCATTCACCCATCCACTGTACATTCTTAATCTATGCCTGTTCCACTCAAACCAAATATTGCATGCCTCTAGAACAACTATTACATTGGCCTCTCCCACCAAACGTCTTGCCCAAATTATTATTATAGACAGTGGTGGGATTCAAAGTTTTTTACTACCGGTTCTGTGGGCATTATTCTATTGAATCCTTCCCAAGGACTTGGGATAGGCAGATGTTATTGTTTGATATTATTAAAGGTATTATTACAAGATGTAAGTTCTTTTAAGTAAAATTGCCTTTTGTAATTGACTGATGATGATTTTGTCAATGCTGATGATATTCTAGTGGTATTCCATTTTGGGGGGGATTGCACCCAAGGCACCTATTACTATTTGTATTATTTTTGCTTTCTTTTGCCACAGTCATTCAACTTTTATTGTTATAATTATGACTGTGATTAGTTGCATAATCTATCAGTTTAAACTTCTTATTATTTATTTAAATTTATATGCCACCCAATTCCTAGCAACCCTGGGCTCTGCATCATATACTATATGGAGCTGGACTAGAAATTGAATGATCAGTGATGCACTAGAACTGGCTTATACCACTTGTGAGAGCCAATTGTTACATTTCCCGGAATTTTAAAAAGCTTGTGTACAGCAGAGTTGAGCCTCTGTACCTGGTGCACCAATCAGCTAATCCATATCTAATGGCATAGTAGCAACAGTAGGAATCAGCAGGAATCAGTTCTTAAACATTACCGGTACCAACACTGGCAGAAGCCCAGATTCTAACCCTCCCTTAGGCATGGAAACTGAATGGGTGGTTTTAAGCCCTTTCTTTTAGGTCTAAACTAGAAAATAAAAAGATCTTTATCTACCGAATCCTTCAGAGGCAGTTTGTAGATTACAGTCCAAAACCTTCAGTAAAGAAACCTTCATCCAGCAATGTTTTGATATGCACACATGGTTTGATATGTACAGAGCAAAGCAAATCAGGAATGGAATGGAATGGAATGGAATGGAGTAACATGGAATGGAACAGCATGGAATATAATATCCTAACTGGAATTCTAAATTATTATTCAAATATTTAGTGTTTAATTTTCAATTTGTTGGTATTATTTCTAATTTGCATTATGTTTACCAAACATCAGAGTCTGGTTGGCTGGAGGTTACAATCTCTGTGCATCTCCCCACAACTTGTCCTTCCAATTCAGGATTGAGGTCATTGGCAGAGTAGTCTGAGAAAGGGAGCATCTGTTTCAAAAATATCTGGCCTGTGGATTGATTCAGTAACACACTTTTGGTTGCTGCCAATCTCACAACCTTCATGGGCACAAACGCAAACCAAACCAGAAAAGAAATCAAATGTGCACAAAGGTTTGGTTTAAAAGAAACATTCAGTTCAGCTCTGGCTCCTGCCAAATGAGATTTAGGCCAAGAAAAGATAAAGGAAAGAATGCCCATTTATACTGAAAACATTCAAGGACACCTGAGGGCAGCAGCTCTATAGAAGGACAATATTTATTTATTTATTTATTACTTGAACTTATTAGTCGCCCCCTCTCCCCACAGGGACTCGGGGCGACGTACAAAAGTATTATATAGCGTACAGAGGAGGTAAGAATAAATAAATAAGTTACAATACCTAAAAAAGTTAAAACCCCAGTGAAATTAACCCTTAAAAACTAAAATTACCAATTAAAAATGCCCTGGGCTGGAGAGATTGTAGTATTATGCCAGGTCAGCTAGTCGAAACAGGTAGGTTTTCAGCTTCATACGGAAGGAGCGAAGGTCGGTTGTTGTCCTGATGTCTGGGGGGAGGTCATTCCAAAGGGTGGGGCCCACTACAGAGAAGGCCCTACTCCTGGGCGTCGCCCTCTGGAACTCTCTGGAGGACGGCACCCGGAGTAGTCCCTCTCTGTGTGAGCGGACGGGTCGCAGGGATGTATGGGGCAGGACGCGATCCCGCAGGTAACTAGGCCCTGTGCCATGGAGCGCTTTGAAGGTGGTAACCAGCACCTTGAAGCGCACCCGGTAGGCCACAGGAAGCCAGTGCAGCTCGCGCAGGATGGGTGTTATATATGGGAGAACCTCGATCTCCCCATAATTACCCACGCGGCTGCATTCTGGACCAACTGCAGTCTCCGGGTGCACCTCAAGGGGAGCCCCATGTAGAGAGCGTTACAGTAGTCCAGGCGAGACGTCACCAGGCGAGACGTCCCTTTTAATTGTAGTGAAGACAAGATACAGTTTTTCCATTGGTCTGGCCTCTTTCCTAAATAAAGATATTTTATTTCCATTTGCAGCTCTATGAGATTTCTAAACATCCTGGAAGAGAAAATTAGTTGTGTTGCTCTCTTTAAAATACTAGCTTGGAATTGTGTTCCATATAATCTACCACTCATACAGAAGTTTTGTCTATATAGGTTCAATATACAGCTTTCCCTGCCTGGAAAGCTGCTGTCCCTTGACAGCAAATGACTATCCCAAAGGATTGCAAGGCTCTGGAGAGGCTGCTTCTCTTGGGCTACCTGTTTTGGCTTGCCTAAGCAACATTGAAAGCCATATGTCAAGCTGTAGGAAAACAGATGCTGTTTTTCCATTTGTGAAATCAAGTTGTTGGAAACTAGTCAGATTTCCGATATATGAATGGCTCATCTAATCAACCTCCATGGAGATAGTGTGAGTTCTTTTCCAGAAATATTTGACAACATTTCCTACTCATGGCAAGTAGGATAATATACAAGTGAGATGGAGGTGGTTGGTAACTATTTTATTCCAACCATTACATTTAAAAAAAAACAACCCATCAAATAACATTCTTAACCTTCACAAAGAAGATCTGTAGCTTGGCTTCTCATTGCCAAGATCGCTTCGGGTAATAATTTAAATTTAAAGTGCTTTAAATTTAATGAAAACATCTTGATTGTTAGATAATAGCCTCTCCTATTACATTTCTCCTCATTCCTTGGCACAATATGTTGATTAAAATACACATCACACACACAATTAGACAAAAGAAGATGTATTTTTTTCTTGTCTTACATTTTTAATGTATTTTTTAAAATATAGGTTGTTGAAAAAATATGTTTATGCATGTTTGAATGGGAATCTGTTTTTAGATTAAGGCAGAGAAAACCACAATGAATAATCATCATTTTTCCTATATCTTTACCTACCCACCACTTAAGTACAAGAAACCATTAAATTAATATTTTCCTTTACTTAAACTGCTGATATATACAGTAGCATTTATTTATGTAAAACACTTATATGTCTTCCCATCTTATACACAATAATACTGGATGGCTCACAACAATATTAGTAAAACAAAAAAAGATAAAAGAGCAATACACAATATGAAAAACACATTACAATAACAATGCTTTCATCAAACAGTTATTGTTTTGACATAGGCTTAACAAAATCATGAAACAGACTCCTTGTCCCCCCCCCCAAAAAACCTTTTTATTTGGCCAATGTGAATTCCTAGCATTCACATTCGCATTCACATTCACAAAGTCCCTGCAAACAGTCTTTCAATGGTGAATTACAAACACAGATCTTATCAGTCCTTGGATAGTTGCCAGGTCGATAGCTTTCAGACTCAGACTGTACAGACTGTACAAGGAAATACTTGGCTAGGAGTCTCTCAGATAAGCAAATCTTCACACTGATGAACTAATTGTCTCCTGCAAACACCACTCCCCTTTTATTCCTATTTATTTCCTATGGGAGGGGCCATTCAGCTTCCCCTTGTGCCTTTATTCCCGAATTGACCCCTGTTCCTTAATTGTTCCCTTCTCCTGACAGATCTATGCATGTGCACATTGGGAACAGGCTCCAACTGTTCCTCAGCCCCACTTATCTCTGACTCCAAAGGTATCTGTTAGCTGTCAAACAACCCTACCCACATCTCTGCCTCCGGTGCAGAGCACTCATCAGAGCCTTTCCCAGACTCCAGGACTGGCCCATATTCCTCCTCAACCTTCTCACTGCTCCTCTGGCCACTGGAAGGCCACAGCAGTTATATCCTATGTTTGCTGGATTCTATGCATACCTTAACACAATGCCTGGGGGAAGATCCTACTTTTTGTGGCATTGCAGAACACTTCAGTATGGAGACCTTCTCAACCTTAGCCAGGAGGCTTTCCACAGGACAGGGAAAGGTACAGAAAAGGCACACCTCTTAGGTACCACTATATAGCAACATTTAAGGGGGAAAACAAGAAGTACACCCATCCCACCAGGTCTGCGGGGAAGGGCAGATACCCCAATGGTGAAATAGTCCTGCAATTAATCTGATTCTGTGCCATGTAGGATTTAAACATGATAACCAGCAACTTGAATTGTACTTGGAAAAAAACCTGGGACCTAGAGCAACTCACACAGCAGCTGTAATCTGGACAAGCAACAGGGTACCCAGAACTGTGCTCATTAATGCGTTCTGGACCAGTTATAGCATCTGGATGGTCTTCAAGGAAAATCTACGTACAGTGCATTACAGTAACCCAACAAGGAAGTGAACAGAATATGATTGACTATGGGTAATAGGTAATTGGTGCACAAGATAAATTTGCACACAGACTCCACTAGCACAGTGCCATCAGGTCTTCAAGCAAGAGCTGCAAGTCCAGGAGGTAAGTCCTATAGCTTCATATTACATTCTAACTTTGCTTGAGGAAATGCTACTCCATCAAAAGTCTAAGATAATATTTTTCCAGATATAGAACTGCCAAAACCACAAAGCCACTGCTTGATAGGATTGAGTCAGGATTGGTTTCTCCCCATCCATGCCCTCATAAACTCTATATACTGGCTAAGTACCTAAATGGCATTGCCTGACCAGCCAGGGGTGAATATATATAGCTGGATATCATTACTGTACAGCTTTTCATGGAGATGTTAAAGAGAAGTGGAGGTGAAGCATAGCCCATACCCCTGAAACCCAGAAGGATACTATGATCAATGGCATTAAAAGCCACTGAAAGGATAATTAGAGGCTTGCATGTAAGTAGTTAACGTTGACCAAAAATATTCACAAGAGCCCATTCACTTATTTTCCAATATCTTACTGAAAACAAATGATTGTACAATGCAGAACATATACAGTACTTAGTTTATAAACTTAATAGTATTATAATATTAATATGGCAAGTAGTCACTGTTAGCATTCACATATCACATTAAGATATGATGTGCTTTGTGTGTCTTAAAACCCAGTCATTCTCATTTTAAAATCATAATTAATGACTTAAAATTATATATGAACTTTTGCCGATTATGTTTATTCATCAAGCCATATATTATTGCTTGTGTAAATCCAGACACTATTAATATTTTAGTATTCTTTCTATTACCCTGTTTCCCCAAAATTAAGAATCTCCCCGGATAATAAGCCCAATCGGGCTTTGGAGCACATGCACTAAAATAAGCCCTCCTCCAAAAATAAGCCCTCCCTGAAAATATTGCAACACAAAAGCAGCTGTGAGGTAACCTCAAAAATAATAAGTCCTTCCTGAAAATAAGGCCAAGCACTTATTTAGGGGGTCAAAAGAAAATAAGACCCTGTCTTATTTTCGGGGAAACACGGTATTCAATGTCATAGCACAGAATTAAGATTACTTAGATGCTTCTTTATGCAATTTTTAAGTATTTTGCAATGAATCCTTATAGTTTTAGTCTATTGTAGCAATACGGTTCAAGGTTCCAGTAATATTTATGAGATCTGAAAATCTGCATAAAAATTATACAATATAATATAGATGGACAAAGCACCTTTACAAAACATTTGCATAGACAGCTGAGTGAACACAATGAACATGTAATCAAAATGTAATCATATTATTAGACTCAATGAAGAAAGTGTATGAACCCAACACTACAAGGCTAAGCATTGGAAATGATATGATTACAATACTTATTCAGCCATGAGTATTTCCATATGGCACCATTTTCATACCCCAATGGCCACCCTCCAACCCCCCCACCACCAGAATTTTGTAGTTGACTATGTAATCTTCTTTATTGCAGCCAACTTTAGCTGAAGGCAGGCAGGGAACACAATAAACTAATCTGAGCAACCTTCAACCAAGCGATACAAGAGTGCAAAAACCTTTGTTTGGTCAAAATCATATGCCATAAGCTGTGGCAATTCTTAGAGTAGCAAAAAGCCCCTCACTCTCACACCAACACAAAGGGGAACTTTGTCATACATTCTGTCTCATTAGTTTACAAAACAAGACAAAAAGGTGAGCCCTTTATATTGATATAAAGAGAAAAATGCATGGCCATCAAGACATCATTTTTTCTTGCAGATAAAATCCTACGGATAGTTTGGCTGATGGCAAGACATTTTCAGAAAGCACAAAACCCTGATTCAAGTTTACAAAAGCTGAGAGGAAGGCTGAGAGAAGAGTCAAGGCACTTGACTCTTACTTAAGCAGTGGAATTCAGTTGAGTGGTTTTCACAGAGTGACTAGAAATCAACTAGAAGGATTAAGTTTAAAGTCAGTGATAAACTCCAAGTTTAGATGGCAGAAGAAAAGATGAAGCAATGTGAAAGCAGTTCCCCATAAAACTCCAGCCTTCCAAACACCATACCTAGAGTACTGCACCCAGTTTTTGTCGCCACACTATAAAAAGATGTTGAAACTCTAGAAAAAGTACAAAGAAGAGCAACCAGGATGATTAGGGGACTGGAGAGTAAAACATATGAAGAACAGTTGCAGGAACTGGACATGGCTAGTCTAATGAAGAGAAGGACCAGGGGAAACAGGTTAGTAGTATTCCAATATTTGAGGGGCTACCACTGAGAGGAGTGGGGTCAATTTATTTTCCAAATCACGTGAAGGCCAGACAAGGAATAATGGATAGAAACTGACCAAGAAAAGAAATAAGGAGGAACTTTCTGACAGTGAGAACAATCAACCAATGGGACAGCTTGCCTTTGGAAGTTTTGGAAGCTTCATCACTTGAGACTTTCAAGAAGAGATTGGGCTGCCATTTGTCAGAAATGGTATAGAGTCTCCTGCTTGCATAGGGGATTGGACTAGATGACCTATATGGTCCCTTCCAACTCTCTTAATCTGTTAACTGCAAATGGCAGTTTTTCCATTTGAGCTGTATTACAGTCAAGCTAGAAGAAAACCAGCTCGGATGCCAGCCATGACTTATATTGGGAATACAGATATGTAGCACCAATCTCTTATTTAGGTCTATATTTCCCAATCTGGCACCTTTCAGGTGTATAGGAATAGAGTTCTAGAATTCCTAGCTACCAGAAAAGTTGATTGAGCAATCAGGGTGAAAATGCAACAGATCAAAGGCACTGAACTATGCCACTTGCTTAACTCTTTGGCTTGTGCATTCTTGCACAACTGCATGACATTCTGTTAATTTTGTTAATGCAAAAGATTCTGGAGAATTTTTCTTCTTCTTCATCAAGTGCATGTAAAAAGGTTCCACATCACTTTTTTTTGTTTTGAAGAAATTTCATTATATTTCTTTTGTTTTAGTTATAATTATAGAGAAGCAGATCTGTACCTGCTATTCTTAATTGAAAAACTTACTGAAGAAGTTATTTCTCTCCAGGAATACTTAATTTGCTCCACTTCCAATTTTGAGTTCTGAGTTTTCTTCTCACCATCTCTGCAGCCTTGTAAAAGGTCATTGATGCTCGGCACCATTAGACTAGATGCAGTTCCAGTAAGCTAAACTTTTTGTATTTTGCAGAATCAGTATATTCTATGTAATAAAACACAATTGGAATTTCAATTAAAGAAGCGGCATATTTGACCAAGATACTTTGCAGCAGTGGAGGGTTGCAGGCGGTACCGGATCCTTGTCCAGTACAGTGCTCTGGAGCTCACCCCATTACACGGCGCTAGGGATTTAAACTGCTGAATTGCCAATCTTCTGATCGACAAGCTCAGTGTCTTAGCCACTGAGCCTTATTCTATTATAAGTATATAATATAAAATATAAACTCCTGAGCAGACTTTATCTGATGTACCCCGCAAATAGAAGATCCAAACTTATTTTTGTAGGTCCATTTTATTTATTTTTAATAAATTTGTTTACTACTCATTTCACTTTGAAGTGAGTCTGGATGGCTTACAACATTAAAAACAATAAAATTACAATCCAAGTGAAGTTGCAGTTAGCAGACAGGGAAGAAGGCAGCAGGACATTGAGTCATGGCAACTGGACATCAATCACCTCCATTGTGGTGCTCCCTATTGGAACACCAAGCATCTGGCAAATTCAGGTCTTCAGCCGTTACAGAAGATCAAAATGGTGGAAGCCCATCTCATCTAAGGGGCATAAGATATTTCAAAAAGCAGGATCCATGGCAGAAAAGACTTTTCTCCTGGACCCTGGCAGCCAAATTTTCCTGACAAGGCCTGCAGCATGCCCCCTCTGCTGGTGTGGGTGGGACAGGCCAGTCCTATTGGGGTGTTGTTAGTTGCAAAGTCTTGCCTGACCCATCGCGACCCCATGGCCAATGTTCCTCCAGGCCTTCCTGTCCTCTACCATCCTCTGGAGTCCATTTAAGCTCACGCCTACTGCTTCGGTGACTCCATCCAACCACCTCATTCTCTGTTGTCTCATTTTCTGTCGCCATTGGGGTGAGATGGTTCCTTTCACCTCTACCACTAGAAAACTGCAATGTGATTTTTCTAAATATTTTCTTTCCCTTCTTCCAGAAATGCAGTATGGCCATAAACAGTTTACTATGCACTTCAGGCTGATTAGGTAATTCAGCTTTTATATGCAAAACTTTTCATTTTATGGATATTACATTAGATTGCATTACATATCAAGGAATTGCATATCAAACAGGAATTAAGATCTCCCAAGTGTTTTGTGTTGACTATTTCATTTTGACCTGTAGTTTGAATACACAAAACAAAATTAATCAATTAATTGTGGTTGCTGCTGTTATAATTAGTATTACTGCTACAACTACTACTACTGCCACCACTACTACTACACAATGATTTGGTAATGCCAACATTCTGTATCCATTTTGTGTTTAGGAGTATATTGTTTATAAAACAACAATCCTGTTTTTAAATAGACAGATATAGATGTACAGTCTCTGTCTCTAAGATGTAAAATATGGCATCATTTTTACTTTGATGGGGGGAGGAAAGCTAATGAATTTGAGTGTTGTCTCCTGTCGAGGGTCATTGGTTAATTAAAAGTCTGATGTATATATACAGCTGATACTTCTCACCCTAATGAAGAACATTAATTCTAGAACATGTGTGGCTACAATCACATTGCTACAAATTACTACAGTCTTTCCTTTATCTGTTTCCAAGAAAGCCTCCCCTGGTTAGTTAAAAAGAAAAAGGGGGGAAAAGAAAGAGGGGAAAATATGAACCCTTAGCTCTAAGCAGCATAAATTACATGTATCAATCAGAAGAAGCTTAAATTAAAATACACATTTGGCAAACAGATATGAATATGTTGATCTCATCTGTGAATCAAAATGATTTAATGCCAGGACTGCCCCCCCCCCACTGATCAACATGAAGGTCACTGGAAACTGATTGATTTTCATTGAGAAATGTTGTTCTGTCTGTTAAAAGTGCAGTTTTATAATGTGTAGCTAACCAGTCATTCTAATGTTTGGCACTCTGATTTATTTTTACAAAAGAAAATGGAATTCATTGCTTTATTTATGTAATGCAAAACAGATAGCTAAATTAAAAAGTGGGAGAAAAGAAGAAAATGGTTTATGGTTCCCAGCTGAGGGCTTTCCCATGTGTTCATAATATTTTCCAATCCAGAAAACTACTATTTGATAAATAGAATGTTACACCTTTCAGGTATGGAAGGACCATAAATCAGTCTCTCCTTATCGTCCCCTACATGCTTCCTGAAGATGAGAATAACTACATAGGCATCGTACATTATCAGACAATCCCTTCTAGTCTTTGTATCATGATAACGTATTCTGGAAGATTTCTAGCAGTTAAGTGGGTAAGGACCAAGATTCTGTTAAAATTGACCTGAGGTTTTGAGTTGTATCATTTGTGTGTCCTATCACCAAAGTATTTGGTTTGGTTTGTTTGTTTGTACAGATACAGACTCGTCCAAGCGTAGATCAGCCACACACAAAAAATGCATTCTCAAGCAAAAGTCAGTGTTTAAACAATACAGATATATGTATACATTGTGCAAAAAGGTGCATGTTAAAAGAAAAGTAAATCAAAATTGAAGTCATCTTAATATAATAAAATTAAGCCATAACATATGCTGCCCAATATATATATTTCCATGTTTCTTTTACTTTGTGATGTAACTGTTTAAGCTGAGTTTGAAGGGAGTGATTGAACTTACTGCAAGTTTCCCTCTGAAATTTAAAGGAAACGGCAAATATGATTATCTTAAGTCCTGTGCCTTTGTCTTTCTCTAATAATGCATTCAACCCACCATCAGTTAAGCATGTCCAAGATCAGCCTTTGAATGATTCTTCTATGTTTGTGTTTTAACATCCCATATTTTACTATGAAGGTGATGTGAACCATCCAAAAAGCCTCACACCATGAAACGGAAATATATGCTTAACTCTCACCTATTTTATTCCAGGTTATAAATATGTTATGAGTCATAATCATTCCTGAAAGGAAGATAACAAGTGTGAGTAGTGCATAAATGGCTCTTTTTCAATAACATCCTTAATCCAGTCAATCATTAATTGACTGGATCAAGTTAAATCTACTTATCAGTGTTTCTGCCAGCAATGGACAACTAAGTCAACAGCCATAACCTTGAGAGTACTAAGGTTATGCCGTTATTTTCCAGAAATTTTGTAATATCCAGGAGAATATTAGGAATTGCACCAGGGAAATATTGGCCAGGTTGCATGGTATCAGCAGGCCTATGATCAGCCACCCAGCAGTGAGAATGAAAGAGAAAGACAGAAGACCAAAAAGAATATTGATGAAAGATTGACACGTAAGCTCCAATTTTCCAGTTTATTTATGTCTTCCCTTCTAGCAAAGCCCTTCTTCAAAGCCTCCATCACACATCCCCTTACGTTCATGATCTGTTACTTTCCATCCCCCAATATGGCCATGAGGATCAAAACCAAGCATCTCGCAGGGTGAGGGGCATCTAGACATAAAAATGTAAAATGGAGAAAGGAGATTTGACAAATGCCATATGTATTCTCTCTGGAGTAAGCCTAAGTGGTCTCATGGCATTATTAGTATTTTGAAAATCAGCTGCAAATCTTATAAAACTGCTTTTAAGGAATTGGGGAATGGAAGTAGAATGTTTTAACTCTGAAGAAGTAACTCCACACAAATTCATTATAATGCAGTGAAACATATTTAAGAGAGTGAGAAACACTTCAATGTACAGGGAGCTCATATGTTTTGGAGAGAACTACGTTATTATCGTAAGTATACAAAAAGCTTTTAACAGATTCAAGTTTTGCAGATTTTTTTCTCCCATATGTACTGTTTGATACATCTGTCAAAAGTATAGGTGTATCCTGCTTCACAGCTGATCATCTCTGAGATAGAACTTCTGGTATCAAAATTAATCTGAATGAGATAGTATTTGAGGAAGAAGGAAGGAAAGAAGGGAGGGAGGAAATCATTCTTTCTTTTCACCTATGTTCCTCTGAAATGTAAAAATATCAATGGAAATAAAAAGGGGGGTATTCTTTCAGGGCTTTCCATGGCAAATCTAAACAAAGGCCATAGTCCAGCAGAAACCTAAGAATGTTTAAACTCATAAATCAATTATGATTTAACAGATCTAATTCTGTGCAGGATTGTAGCAGTAGCTCTTTTCCCCCTTTTCAAAATCACAGTAAGGTCGACAAAAGAATTATCTTTCATCCCTCCAATTCTATTCACTGCAGTGGGCAGTGCAGAATGTCCCCTGCTGTGTCAGCTGCAGCAAGTTTGGTCAAAAATATCTGGGCACAGATGGTAGGTAGGAAGACACACTTTGTCACTTGGAAAGGAAAATAATTGTGAGTGTGAAAATGTGTATTCAGGTTATCAACAACTTTAAAAAGGCAAATGTGGTGTAAATTCTTCATTCAGGCAGTCAATCCAGTATTGGAAAGTTGTTTCTTGATTTTTCTTAAGCAGATTGTAAAATGTTTCCAAAACTAAAGGACAGATGCTATGTAATGCTAACTTAGCATATTATAAATTTAGCACAAGTGTAACAGTGGCAGGACAAAGTTCAGATAATAGGAAAGATCATAATCTTTAATGATTCAAATGTACTAGTCTAATAACGGCAAAAGTAACATAATCTAATAACAACATAGAGGCACATAAATGCCGGTCATACCTCTCCCAATGCTTGAATAAGAGGTGTTACGGTCCTGTTTGATATGTTTCTCAAGGAGAAGGAGGACCTAAAGCTATAGACCTGAAGGGATAATAGATCTGGAAGGGGGCGAATCTAGTAGTGATTAAACATATGACTCCCCTCTGGCTAAAGCAGATCAGCAACCCCAGGACTCTGTGCTCATACCCACTGACAGCCTCTCAGACTCTGAAGCCCAGCCATTCAGTCCAGTGGTGGGATTCAATTTTTTTTACTACTGGTTCTGTGGGTGTGGCTTGGTAGGTGTGTCATGGCACAGCTTGGTGGGCGTGGATTGGTGGGTGTGGCAGGGAAAGGATACCGTAAAATCTCCATTCCCTCCCCACTCCTGTGGAAGGTTGCTGCAAAATCCCCATTTCCTCCCGATCAGCTGGGATTTGGGAGGCAGAGAATAGATGGGGCAGGGCCAATCAGAGGTGGTATTTACGGGTTCTCTAAACTACTCAACATTTCCGCTACCGGTTCTCCAGAACAGGTTAAAACCTACTGAATACCACCTTCTGATACAGTCCCAAGCAGCCATACTTTATAGATCCAATTACAGAAGCCTGAACTTCATAGGTAAGATAGCCTGGCCAAGAAATTGGCCAGCAAGAGAATAGAATCTAATAAGTATGATGCTTCAGCTGTACATTTAGGGGGTGACTCAAACTAATTTCTTTGTTGGCCTCCTTTCCTGAGGGAAAATGGGGAGAACATTTTTTCAAGTTGAAGTTGTGAACTATGGGTTCCATTTCATGTAACTTATTTTTTTGTCTAAGATGTTGTTTGTTTATTGGATTCCTGGTCCTGACCTATGTTAAATTTTTGGCCACATTGTCCTTAATTGTAAGTAATATGATTATTTGTTTCTAAAAGTTCTGCCTGAGTTTGGCTATCTCTCAAGTGTGGCAGGCTTGCTGCCTTGTTGGCATGCAGTGAGAAATTCCAGCACAGAAACCTTGGTCTAGAATTATGATATGACAGATCTAATTCTGTGCTGGATTGTAGCAGTAGCTCTTTTCCTCCCTACCTAAAAGGAAAACAGGGATAAAAGTGACTGAATCTTAGGAGGATGCTAAATAAAACGAATAGTTCCTTTATAGTTGATCTTAAAATTTGGAAATGTTGATAGTTGAGGCCCACCAAGTAAATTGGGAATATACTGTATAAGGAAGGACCAATAATGGAACAAGTACTTTAAAATGTAATTGGAAATATTCAAGAATTCCAGTACAATCGATGTAGTATCAATACAAAAAATCCAATAACCCTCATTCTACTTCAATTTAAATGTATTGAATTTCTTCAGAGGCAGCTCCATACAGAGTTTATGAACTGACTTTTACTACTGTAGGGATAAGTAAGACAGGGGCCATGTTTCCCCCCCCCCCCAAAAAAAAGGATCCCATCAAAAGCCAGCTGAAAATGTCTGCATCGGTTTTTCCTTACCAAAACAGGTGATCCATGTTTTAAAAAATCACTGTTCGGGGACTGTTCAAACTTACAATAATACTGAACAAGTTTTAGTGCTAGTTATGGCTTGTCCTTAGAATCCTGTATGTTGCAGTGTTCCTACTATCATATGATTTGCTTTCCGGCTATCTTCCGACAAGCAAAGTCAATGGGGAAGTCAACATATAGTATGTAGCAAGTTGTAGTCTTATTAGGTCCTTATTTAACGCATGCTCCTCTTGCTCAACGAAAGCTGGGACTAACAGAACTAAGTGGGTGTTGCTTAACAATGGAATTTCAAGCCCCAGTTAGTGACATTAATTAATTAGTGACCACAATAACACTTCCAAGACTACCTGAATGAAGTTGTAAATATCTAGATGACCACTGGAGAGCAACAAAGAGCTAGAAGTCTTTGCATCTCCATATTGGTGTGTGTTTGGATTTTTAATCCCATTCATTTTGTCAAGCTTAATTTCCTTTTATTCACCTTCATGATGGTATTAATAATCACCTAGCCATGTAATAGTTTTGATCCAGATTTTCCTCAGGCTTCTTTTAAAAAGGCCCAAAACCAAAAGAATAAGCCAATGAGCCACTAGAAGAAACCTAAAAGAGTGCTCAATAGAGTTATAATTTATGAACTGTTTAGGATGCTACATAGTATTAGATAAAACAGGAATCTTGAGCCATGGTGGCACAGTGGTTAGAGCACAGTATTGCAGGCTACTTCTGCTGACTGCTGGCTTCCTGCAATTTGGCAACTCCCCAGGCTCAAGGTTGATTCAACCTTCCATCCTTCCTACGTGGGTAAAATGAAGACCCAGATTGCTGGAGGCAATATGCTGACTCTGTAAACCACTTAGAGAGGGCTGTAAAGCACTGTAAAGCGGTATATATGGTAAGTCTAAAGTGCTATTGCTATCTTTTTGCAGATTTCCTCACAAGTAGTTCCTAAAGATTTTTTGCCACCAACTTCACCTATTACAACTATTCTATCATGGTGTGTGGGTCTTTATTGCTACCACTATTAACATGATTAACAAGTATAACCAAGAAAACAGTGAAAGAGGTTCTCCCTTTGTTGAGGCACTCTTCAGTTGAAGGCCTTTTCTGCCAATAAATGTCCAAAAAGAAGATGATGTATTCTGGAAGGGACTTGACATAGTTTGACAAAAGTCATGAATAGACATGCTAAGGCCCCAGGGAGGGCTAGATGTGGTCACGTTAATACTCCCAAAGTAATTTTAATAACCCAGAAAGGTATTTTAAAAATATAAACTAACTGCCTTTAAATTAGATTGAGTTTTTCTCCAGGGCCTATCTCCTTGTAGTTCAACTGGCATATCCTTCAAAGGCCAAGTGAGAACCAAGTTATAATTGTTTGTGACTGAACAACAAAGAGGCTATTAGTGACGATTAACATGATTTGATTTTATTGCTATTTTATGATGAGAAAAAATGTTTTGAATTCTCCAGTGAACAACGTCAAACATGAAATGTCTATGTCCCAAAGGTGTTTTTTTCAAGAGGCAACGGGACTTTCTGGTGTTTCTTTCTTACCAGAAAGTCCAATTGCACTTTTGGGACAATCATGACCTGGATGACTGAGAATCTCCACAGACGTTAAGCGATGTCTATAGCACAGTAAATGGAACATCCCTTCTTTCTCTTTCTTTCTTCCAAAAAGCTGCAGAGCAGGGACAGATTAATTTATATCGAAGGCCTGAACAAAGTTCTTGTATCATAGTTATTAGTCCCAGAGTACATATGAGCATAGAGCTGCAAGTTGTCTCTTCTCTGTTGCTCCTCCCTTTCCTCCATACATGAATCATTACTTTTCTGTAGAACGAAACGAAAGGGTAGGTGGACAATGTGATTAGCTTGCATAGAGAAAACAGTATAAATACATCCATGAAATTCTTTGTGTAGAGGCACAAAGCTTTCTCTTGTAGGGGTTTCCCCCCCCCTTCTTTTTATGCTTCTCTGTGTTACCCTCACTATTTTAATTATCAGTTTTCTTTTTAAAAAACATGTTTAATTAGAAGAGTTTAAATCCCTCATTAGTACGTATTCTCATGCAGAACTTGAAATGGGAGTGATTATGAACTGTTCTAATAAACACCAGATTTCTCCTCTTAAAAGATTGGAATTATTGTTTATATCAATATGCATATTAGTTTATCTCAAGATGTGTTAGATTACATTCATTAACTTCACATCTGCAAGAGCCAACATTAACTATTTGTGTGAACCTAAGACTTCTGAAGTTTTCAGTGCATACTATAGTTTATGGGTTGTTTTCTGTAGCTTTAAACTCGGGAAATGATCTAGTCAAATGACATATCTATATAGACTCCGTAGCCATGAAAGCTAAACATTGGTTATAAGACAACAAGAATTGATTTCAGGGCCAAACAAGATTTTATGCTAAATATATCAAGCATATCATGTCAATGTTTCATTTCATTAATATTGGGGAAAAGGGCTGGTAGATTTTATTCAAATTGCACTACCTGGACAGAAAAAACTTTATTTCCTCCTTTTTTGTAGTCATAATGAAAATCAATCCTGCAGTCATTATGACAATGAACAGGAAAAAAATGGCTAAATGTTTTCTATCTATGTGCTACAATACTAGTGAAACTCCCATTCCCATATAACCATTACTTAAGTTAGCAGAAAGTTATGGTTTTCCTTGTTGCAATGTATGACTGTGAAAGTTGGACCATAAGTAAGGCTGAACGCCAAAGAATTGAGGCCTTTGAACTATGGTTGTGGAGAAGACTCCTGCGAGTCCCTTGGATTGCAAGGCAATCAAACTGATCAGTCCTAGAGGAGATCAACCCCGACTGCTCTTTAGAAGGCCAGATCCTGAAGATGAAACTCAAATACTTTGGCCATCAAATGAGAAGGAAGGACTGGAGATGATTCACTAATGCTGGGAAAGATTGAGGGCAAAAGAAGAAGGGGATTGCATAAAATGAGGTGGCTGCAGAGATGCGTTCCTACCGGTTTAGCCCGGTTTGGCCGAACTGGTAGTGGTATGGTGGCCTGGATCGGGGGAACCGGCAGCGCCCCAGCCTTCCATGCTCTGAACCAGTTCCGCGGTCGCCGCCCCATTGCCACCATCTTGTTTTTGAGTTCTGAGCATGCGCAGAACAATTTTAATTGAAGTGTGCATGCGTGCACAGCATGCATCCAGCGTACGCACACAAAGCACATGCACGTGTGAATCAGCACTAAAGGCGTGGGTGTCTGGATGGAGTCACCAGAGCAGTAGGATTTATCTTAAATGGACTCCGGAAGATGGTAGAGGACAAGAAGGCTAAATGAGCCTAAAGGTTACATTAGAGATGAAGGGACATATAGGGGTGGATAGGACAAGCAACATGGAAGTGATAGAGATGCAAAGTCTAAAGAAACAGAAAGTACACGAGTACAAGATACTGCATCTGGTAGAACAAGATAGTTGATTAGGTAAAATATTCATGCACTGAAATCTATTAACTAAATTGTTAGTTGCAGTCCTTTTAGGATTTAGATATTAATAGGACATATCCAAAGGAATCTATATATGTTAATGCTAAAGGATTAGTCTCACCCTGATTTCCCATAATCAGATTTGCTTGAGACAGATATTACTCCTACATAAGAATGCACATCAGATGCAGCCAAAACAACCCTGCAATGGGAGGCTTTCGGGGAATCAATTTCATCTCAATTCAAAATTTAAATGATCCATCTCAGAAAGTTTTAACTGTAATGACAAAAGAAAAGCCATTGTATTTATTGGTTATTTACTGATATAGCCTTCCTTCTCACCAAAGGCAACTTTGGTCAGTATCCAACAAAGCTAAAACAATGAATAAATGCATAAAATCACATTAATGATAAAAGCATTAAAATTATATTTTTAAAAAACCAGAAGAAACAAATAACAGACAAGAGATGTTTATATGATTGGATCCACTTCAGCAATTCACCTATTCCCTGGAATCATCAGTTTTGCTGGCATATCCTCACCTCAGAAGGGAAAAGATTCCACAACACAGGCGCCACCAAAGAAGAGACCCACCAAATGTTACTGTTTAAGTTTCTATCTTCCCTTTGTTCTAGGAATTCATCTATCATGGTATATGTGCCACTATGTCTTCCAGGTTTTGTCTCAAAACAAACTTGTGTTAGTTGGTTTCCATGACTGAGGGTTTTTCCGCTTAATATGTAGCTACAACTTGATTTTTAATAGCAGGTTGTAAACAGTGGTGGGCTGCTGCATGGTCGCACAGGTTCAGGCGAACCCTTAGCTGTGATTGCTACCTGGGCCTGCCCACCACCCTTGTGCTATACTTTCCATATATAACGAACTTTCTGGCTCATTTCCCCCACCCAGGCTGAGTTTTTTGCCACCCTTGCTGTACTCACCGGAGCTGCCTGAGTTGATTAGCGGCATGTTTGAAGCTCCGTTTCAGTTCTAAAGGGGGACGTGCATGCTCACAACCAGTGAACCCATTGTGAACATAAGTGCAGCCCACCTCTGGTTGTTGACTTATATACTACTTCACAGTGCATTACAGCCCTCAAGGCAGTATATTACAGAAAATGAGGGGTTGTAACACAAATACATATCTATTTCCCTGGCTTAGCTGATAAGGACGAGAGTCTGTGGCTTAGTGGCTAAGACTCCTGCCTAATATGTAATACAGCCCAGGTTCAAATCCCAGTAAGGGTATGGCTAGCTGATGAGAGCTAAATAGCTTGAAATAGATCTATACTAGACTCCCTTTATTTATTTATCAGCACAAATACAACACAAATATAAAAAGGCAACATTAAAAATAAAAATATGGTTTTCTGCCTGGATGGTTTTCTGTAATGAGCCAAAGGACAGAAAGAGGGAGTAGTGAGCTTCCTCCCATATTTGGGCATACCAGGGGTTGTAACACAAATACATACCTATTTCCCTGGCTTAGCTGATAAGGACGAGAGCCTGTGGCTTAATGGCTAAGACTCCTGCCTAATATGTAATACAGCCCAGGTTCAAATCCCAGTAAGGGTATGGCTAGCTGATGAGAGCTAAATAGCTTGAAATAGATCTATACTAGTCTCCCTTTATTTATTTATCAGCACAAATACAACACAAATATATATATCAACTTTGATTGATTCAGCCTTCCATCCCGGTGAGAATTGAACCCTTGGCAGTCAGCAGAATTTGTCTGCAATACTGCATTCTAACCACTGCGCCACCAAGACTCCTTTAAGCTACAGGAGGGCAGGTTCCAGCTACATATTAAAGGGGGGGGAATCCTCCTAACAGTAATTGATTGTGGAACCAATTATCCTGAGAAGTGGTAGGCTCCTCTTAACTGGATTTGTTTATGCAAAAACTAGATCACACTCTTTAAGTTGTATTAATTTGGATTCTTGTACTAAGAAGGAGGTTCCATTTAATAACCTAAATGACTCATTCCAACCCTGTGATTCATTCCCAGATATCCAATGGTCAGGCTAATCTTACAGGGGGAAAACTTTTAATTTTTTAACATTACTACTTCTGATTGAGAAAATTGCAAAAAGTACTAGATCTGTTTTCTCAGAACATACTCAGAGTTCTATAAGCGGAACAGTGCTCCAAGACCATTCACAATAAAGATATTAATGATTAAATAAAAGCTTAATGTTTGTAAGTGTTGTATAAACTGGGGAGAAGGAAACATTGATAATTTATTATAAAAAGATATTTCTTTTAATACTATTCAGTATATTAGCATTTCTCCTTGAACACTGGCTTCTAGACCAATAGTATGTAATAAGCATTCAAGCATCCCTAGGAAAGTACAAGGACAGCTGAAATTACTGAGGACTTTTTAATGAACTCCTGCCTTGAACATAGTTCCAAAACTTGTTCATACATTCAACACAGATAAACTAGTTTTATTCTTAATGTTAAATTACACACCTTGTTAGTTTCTTATTGTTATATTATAAATCTCATTGTGCAACTATTCCATCAATTATCTAAATCAATTAAAACATTGGTGAATCTGGATCTTTTTTCTTTTGATCTTTTTTCTTTTTACTGATTAAATTTGCTTTGAGTTTTCCATCAGTTTGTAACTTCAACCAATAAAGAAATAATGAATACACTCAAAAATTGGTATTCTTTACAATGTACTTAATCTTTAGACTTTTGGCATTCAGGTTTTTTTTTCTGGTAATACTTCTTTGCATTGATGTGTATGTGCAGTATATGCAGACTTTTTAAATCTAATATATATTTTGTATGTATTTTGGGAGTTCAATATTGCTTTACAAAATTTTGAAAACCTTAGATTTTAGTATACACATGCATTCTGGTTCAACATCATACATAAAATGACAAAATGTGACTTTAGTAAATTCATATAAAAATAAACTTCACATCCTCAAAAAAAAATAACCCTGCATAATGCCACAGTAAGTAGCTAACATAAAGGAAAAGGTAAAAGAGAGAGAGAGAAAAACCTTTTTCATATATACCTTATTATTCTCATTTTTGGATCAAAACCAGAAGATTATTTTTCTGTTCATGATTATTACCATCTATACCTGAGTTATCAAAACCTTAAAAGTTAATTTATAAAAACCCAGTATTAAATGAAAATGTCGTGAGAACAGTAGGTAGTACAAATTATATCTTAATGGCTTATGCACTGTTGTGGTGATTTGAACAACTTGTCTAATATTTTTAGCATTTCATTGAACTGAACTAGGTTTCAAATCTAACACCCCCTTAAGAGGAACAGCAGAAATTCACACCTCAACTGATGCAGTCTGTTGGAAATCAGAGCATTTTTATATAGGGTTTTTAAAAACCAAAAATATAGTCTACACATGCACAAGCAGAGAATTTGATAAAATTAGTAGAGCATTCTTTGTTGATTTGTTTCTCATAAGAGTAATTTGACGGCTAATTATATTCTTTTCTTAATTGTCAAATACCTTTAGCCAACTTCATTCAAGTGAATAAGTATGCACTTTACGAAAGCCCTCTGAAATAATACTTTGAGATCTATTCTAAATAACATTTGACTTGTACTATAGAACAATGTTTCTTAAACTTTTTTTTCTTCTCAGGACCCCTTCTCACTTTTAACAGTTATGAAGGGCTCCATCAGAGCTTTTGTTTGTATGGTTTGTATTTATTTATCATATTAAAAATTAAAATCTGTGCACTTGCTGCCTCTACTGCTTTTCACAACCGTTTGATGGAATTCTAATATTGCATTATTTTTCAACATAACTGGCAAGTAATTTTGAATTACTGAAGAGGGACCTATGTGGGGGAGGGCCCTCCACAAAAAGTCGTGGGATTACACCTGGGAAATAATGTTCTGGACAATATTTCCCAAATAATCTCACACTGGATATGTTGGGACTGGAATGCCCAATCTTTGAATGCTGGGGACATTACACACCCTACCTTCCAGGAAGTTTTTGATGAAGAACCCCATAACATTCTGATTATCAGTATAATTAAATATAACCTAAATATTAGGTTTATCATGTGGAGTTACATCTAGCTTGAAAACAATCCTCAGAAAAGATTCATTGAATGGATCATCTTCACTGTGGATAAACATATTGGTGGCATACCATAAGTCTCAGTCTTGGGTTTAGGACCCTTCAACATTTTAATGAAATTATTTGCTTAGGAATCAATCAAGAAAGGCATAAATAACAGGGAAGAGAGGACCAGGGAAGAAGAGAGCAATTTTGGAGGTGTGGTTTATCAACAGCCAAATATGAAGCAACAGATTGACAGTCCATCTTAAAATGCAAATGCAATCTTAGTCTACAAGATTGTCAATACAGAACAGAACATACAATATGTTCTGTATTGGCCAGATCTGGCTTAGAAACAAAATTTAGTTCTAGACATAATGTTTTAAGAGAAATTAACAGACAAAAAATCAGATACAAAGGAAAGTGATGTGGATAATCAGAAGATTAGGAACTAAGGTCTGAGGGGAAAGGATTGTCGGAAATAAAAATTAGAGCACATTGAAGCAGTTGTCAAGTACTTGAAGGGAGATCACATAGGAACAGGTCAAAATAGCTTCTTTCATATCCTAGAGAAGCATTATAGGAACTTCTCCCTAAATTACAGGAAAGCAGATTCTGGTTTAATATCAGAAAATAATCTCATAACAATAAGAACAGATTAACAGCAAAAACAACAGACCCATTTTTCTAAATTTGTTCTAGCAAAGATTAGATAGTCAATTTTGGGGGGTGCTTCAATTTGAATTTCGGAACAGGAGTAGGATGTTGGGAGTCAATAGTCTAAATTCCAGTTCTGTGATTCTATCAGTTGTCCTAAACTGCTAGCTAAAAGTGATTTGCCTATATAATTTATGTCCCATTTTTTTCTTACCGACAGCTCAGCGTTGTCTCATGTTACTGTCACAGGGAATCATCCTACAATCCATAGAGACTCATTTAGAAGGGTAACTTTGTAGTGGATAATATATGCATGATCTTTCAACATTAGCCCACTGTATCATAATGAATCAAGAAGTTAAAAATAAGTTTCATTTTCATTTTCATGTAATGCTAATAAAGATGTTTGCATAGACCTTGGTTCACTAGTCCGTGAATACGTCACACCTCCAAGAGGTGGAGAATGCTATTATAGTTGACAAGATTAGTGCTTATGTATAGCATCACACAATTTTACTCTCCTAATTCATGTAAAACTAACCAATCTAATATTAGCATCAGGGCTAATATATAGAAACCAAAGAAATTTTTCACTTTGCATGCTAATTCTTCACCGTCAATTTTCTTAAAATGTTTTTAGGAGATGGCTGGTTGTTTGGGGATAGAAGGCATATCTTTCATAAGAATGATCACCTTCAATAACAGAAACAAAGCAGAAAATTGAACAGAAAATCCAGCTACTTTTATTGCTCATAGGCATTATTCATTTCCCTGACACATTATGTTTTTAATTAAAATTGCACATGAATTAATTAAAATGTTCATTCAGCCACTTTCCCCCCTTATGAATGCTTTGTTACCCTCCCTGTATTTGAGTAAAACACATTTTAACAAACGGCTGCCTTTATCAGCCTAGACTTCAGCTGACAGACTGTCATGTTCTCTACACCTTTATCTTTACATATTCTTTGTTTTTTTACCCCAAATATGGATCCCTCTGTATAATTTTTATTCTTCTGCCACCAGCACCCTCCACTGGTTATTCAAGCTAAGAGTTTATTAAATAGACATTGTCAGCAACTGACAAAACTGCTTCACAAGAGGAAAGGCAAATAGATTGATTCTATTTCTCAATTCATTTCTTGAAAGGCATGTGGTGGTACATCAAGATGTAGATTAACTTGTAGATAACCTGTAAAGGTTAGTATCCAACCTTCTGCTAAACAGTAGGAATCTGCAGAGCTTTGAAGGATTGCCTTGATTCAATTATGTTTCAATTCAAGCTTCAGTTCAACAGTAAAAGAGAGACTGGAAAAATCTGATTCCCTTTGAAGGCTGCCCTGGTTCGAACTGGGCTCCCCTTGAAGTCTGCTTCTTCCGCCAGATCAGGATCATTTACTTCCATTCAACGCATGGGAAAGAGTGAATCAATTTTACAAATCCAGCTAAAGATGACACCTCAGGGCAAAGCAGAGCCATTTTCAATAGGGCCATCAAATTGACACGATCATTATATTGTTGAAGTAGGTATGAGACTGTTAATAGGCAATTCTGGATATCAGCCATTTTTCAATAATGTTTGAAAAATCATTTTAAATTCTTGGCATCTATTTATTACAATATTTGTAACTACCAACTCCATGCGGATTCTTGGTAATTTCATAAATCATTCATCAGCTGGTATAAAGGCAAATAGGTGCTTTGAAGTGCAGGAGTCTGCAACTCCTTAAAGTAGCTGTGTCTTTTCCTAGAATTGCCTGGCTTCCTTTAGCATTTATAAAGGAACTTCAAACTAAATTCATTGCTAAGAAGTTTTAGATAGATGTTAAATGAAAGACCATACACACTTCAAAGACTCTTTTACCCTTTAAATATAAAGTGAAATACAGCAACACCATCTAATATGCTTGTTCTATATCTGTCCATGACCTATAAGTGACAGGCAAAGTGAAATAATATGTATGAAACATTTCTAAACCCTAGTATAGTTTATGAAGATTGTAAAGCAACATGTCTGAAAAACAATAAGTTAAACAACAGTCTTGTTTGATGTTTTTTTAAAAGCTAAACTACACACAATATAATGAAGCAGTCCTTGATCCTATATGAAATATCCTTATAACATGGTCAAATTTCAAATTTGATTATATTTGAAAATGAGCAAAGGTTTCTTCACTTCTTGCATGTTTTACAGTTCTTATACATAACAACATATATTTTAACCCTTTCAAAGTCTACCCGGCGTGGCAAACTCAATTTCATTGAAGGCCACATCAGGGTTGTGTTTGACCTCTGGAGATCTGGGGGGACATGTCCACAGTGGGCATGGACATCTTGACATCACTGGGATCAGGGGCATCTATGGTGGCCCAAGTGCTCTGTCAGAAAAAATGGGCACATGAACTCTGTTTTCGGTCACAACAGCCTCCTGCTCCCTTCTGCCTGTGTAAACGGAGTGGGGAGGGGTCTGCAGCCTTCCTCAGCTCCATTTTCACTGACAGAGGCATCACGGGGCAGTCCTTCACTTTTCTACGGCAGCCCTCTGGGCCAGATCAAGTCTGCGGGCCTTGAGTTTGACACCCTTGGTCTAACCAGTGGATTTATCTGCAGAATTAATGAAGATATTTATACGACAGCTATAGTAGTATATTCCTGAATGGGCATTACATTACCCATTTGCTGAGAACAATCATCCATAGGGGCTTTAAAATAGATAGGAAAAACCAGCTGAATTAGTAAAACAATATTTTGTATTCAAGTTCGCCATATATATACATATATAATTAAATTTTTATGTCCTATTTACTAACTGATGGACTGTTGACCAACTTAGTGATAGAAATATATTCAATGTCAGGATGTAATAAAACCCATAAGTTAACAAATTCTCTGTTGTATTTTCCAATAATAGAGGAAATAACAACTTGAATTAATGGAGCAAAGAGGAATCAGAAATAATTTTCACAATAAAAATGCTTCTATTATTTCTATAATTAGAAATGTTCAAGGTTGAAATAGTCCAACCATGAAACACCCAATTCAGTTACCATTTTAAAGTCTACTATCCTTGAAATAAACAGCCACTCTTCAAAATGCATTTTGGAAATCTAGGTAATGAAGACAGATTATATGGGGACATCTATGAAAAATGTAGTCCTTTGCCACAGTCTTACAGCTTCCCCACTAATTCAGTTAAATCAGTTTAAATTAATATAAGTCAAGGCTGTTAAAATCCAAACACTTTGCCTCAAATTTTCTCATATTATGTAACTAAAGCAGAACTATTTTATTTGTGCCTGTTCATAATCAGTGTAAATATATTTGTGTGTGTGTGTGTGTGTGCGCGCGCCCCTGTGTGTGTATACCTGGAATAGCAATGTCATTTATACTCTCCTAAACTATTCTAATTTCTATACATAAAAATTAAAATAAAATAAAATGAAAACTTACCTATGAATAATATGCTTCCTTAAAAGAATAGGCATTTCTGCAATTTAACATTTTCATGCTAGCTTTCTTAAGGAGTGCAGTACTTCCCTATTTTGTTAAACATAGTTATCCAGAATTTGTAAACATGATATAGTTTGAGCAGATATACATTTAGCACAAAAGTTCTTAACTAAAGTTTAAACTGTTTAATAAGGATTTATGCCCCGGTGGACTGTTGTTTCATAAAAAATATGTGGGATTATTCAATAAAAGACCAAACTGCTCACTTCTATAGATGCAGAAATTTAATAGTATGAACCGTTAGGAATCATTTCCATATCAGTAATTTATTATGCTATCCTGACATAATTATGACAATATAAAGTGTATCTTCTTCATTAGTGATATATCACCATAATAATAGCTGGACAATGCAATTAACTGCAATTAATAATTTATTTGTTTTATTTTATTGCTTTTCCGGAGAAGGGTCTCTCACAACAACTTGCCTACAGTATGATTAAAGCAGTTTATATTAATTTACAATGGGAGATTATCAATAATTTTAATCACTGATATCATCAAACTAAACAATCAAAACCCATCTGGTCATGAAACCTATTAAAGATCATGTTTCCTAATCCCATCAAGAATAGCTGAGTACTGGACAAACCTGTTTGTACTGACCTCTGATCATTTAGGATTTGACTTCATTTTTTGAAGTAAATCCTGATTAAACTCTAATTTTTAAAAATCAACAACTAAATTTCAGAAAAAGCGAGAAAAAGTTTTAAGCTACAGCTTGTTCTTTTGCTTTCCCTGAAAAACAAAGGCACAGATATTTTTGGAAAGTCTAACTGAAAATACACATGCACACCTCTCTCATTCGTTCACTAGTTCACATTCTACAACTCTTCAACAACGATTTTAAAAAATGAATAAAGCAACTTACTCCATTTTGAGCCTGACCAAAAATAAAAGATAGCAATTTTAAAACAAATCCTATGTGGAAAGGGTTAACTACAAGTCTGCAACTGAGCACAGACAGACCCTCTCAATGATTGCAGGCATGCCCAAAGCAGGTCCTGCACAAGGGCGTTTATTATATGTCTGGACATGTCCCCACGCAGGGCCTGGATTCTGAGAATGTATCTGTGTTCAGTCACAGACCTGAAGCACATCCAAATGTATTATTCTGGGCGAGCACTAAGAGTATCTTGCAAAAGACGTTTAGTTACATGTCCATGCATGGCCTGATTAATCTAGGCATATGTAGACAGCATGCTAGGCAAGGCAGTGGTGGGTTTCCATTTTTTTTACTATCGGTTCACTTGTGCACTCACACATGTGCTGATGCACACAAGACACTTCTGCGCATGCACAGAAGCGTCCAGGTGAGTGGATGAAGCCTCCAGCCGCCACCACTACCAGTTCACCCAATCTGGCCTGAACCAGGACCAAGCCACCTCTGATGCAAGGTAAACATACAGTATTTCACTTAGTAAAGGAGGCATTGGTTACATATCCTGTATATTTGTATGTTTTTATCCAGAGCTGTCATGTAAAAAAGCAAAAAATGAGAGACAAAAGATTTCCTAAGGCTTCCTGCAGCAATACAAGTTCCACAGAGAAATCTATGTCAGAAGGCATAAGTCCATTAAAAAAAAAAAAACATCCATGCAACAATCAGAGAGCCCAAACTCAACAGACACACAGACTCTGGTGGAAGTGTGCTTGGAAGAGATACAGGCATAGAAGAGAATTACCTGGAATTACAGTGCAGTGAAATACTAGCACACTATAGATGTGTAAATCTTAATGTATCCGTTCATTCGCTCATGCCATAGGTGTCATTCATAATAAGATACAGAATCGCTTCAAAGGACGTTGATGCAAACCATTTTGTACAGGATGGATGCAAATAGATTGAATCACATTCCCTTTTATGTTAGGAATCATCAAGTGATTTAAATACTGATGAGTTCCTGAACCATGTTGAAACCATGTTACCGAAATGTGTTGTGGAATGGTGATTTACAGTTTGTGGTCAGCATTGTTCAGAGAAGAGGACAGTCTTAGGAAGATAGGGAACATGCTGTTCAGTCAAATCCTAAAGAAAAAAAGTAGATATCCTGGGACAGATTTCAGTGTCAGGAATGATGTTGTATCTGTATCTATTAGATATTAGGTTATTTACAAAATAAAGAATTGTTATTACAGGCAGAGATTATAACTGGAGACTATTTCCACAGAAAAATGGTTTACCTGTCTTTGAAAAAAAAAAATACCCATCTTTGAAGAACAGTATGGTACAATCATCAGAGTTTTGTTTTATAAGCAAAGGTTTGGATGTTTTCTTCACAAGTAGGCCTAAATAGGTAAAATTGTTGCTTTTATTGTTCAGGACAATAGCATCAAGGAATTAATGGGAAAATGTAACTTCCAATAATTTTGTCATCCACTCTATTGCCATAAATTCATCCACAGCTGCTCTACCACTATTGGCTGTTTCTGAAGTAAGAGTGTCATGAAATGGATATTGCCTGGACAAAATGTGGTAAGTGCACATTCTTTTGTCATTCTAAATCCTACCACCAAAATCATACTCAACTGGCAAAGAAGATAAAAGAATATTAGGATAAGGGATTTGTAGTTTTTTGCCCCCCACCCCCGCAAGAAAAGTAAAAGAAGGTGTGGTCAGTGCTTTATAAAACTTGAAAGCATGGGAAACAATTTATATTTTCTGAGTATGTTTCTTCAACTATATATGTATGTTTATCATAAATAATGATAAACAACTTTTCATTGTTTATGATTTTGAATGTTGTCAAGAAACATGTCAAATTATGTCGGTGCTATGATACCAATCAGCTGTGTAACAATCAGCTGTGCCGCACGATTTATATTTGCTAGAAAGCGGGAAATCCTGCTTTGCAGACTCAGAGAAGGCTTCTTAACCCTCCTTTTTCAGCAGTAGCGCCTGTGGTGTGCATGCCCATGTGGTATGCATGTGGGTGAAGTGCGCACGAAGCAAACTGGTTAGTGAAGTGACCCGGTAGCAGACTTCAGAGCATTTCGTCCCTGGTTAAGATGCTGGGCTTGTTGGCTTGCCAGTAACCCAGGTTCAAGATCAGAGCACCACGTGACAGGTGAACGCCTGTTCTAGCCCTAGTTTCTGCCAAGTTTGAAAGCATGCAAATGTGAGTAGAAAAATAGGTATCACTTTGGTGGGAAGGTAACAGAGCTCTGTGACATCATTCTGGCCACGTGACTACAGAAATGTCTTTGGTGAGCGCTGGAATGGAGATGAGCACTGCCTCCCACAGTCGGCAATGACTAACGGAGTAAAATCCAAAGGGACTCTGTTATCTTTTTTTAATGGATTCATTGCTTCTAGATCACACCTGATAAAAGTGTGCAATTGAAACTTTTACAGAAAAAAATCACAATTTATTGCTTTATATACCCATATATTTCTATTACAGTTACCTGTAGACCTGTATTAATATAGATTTACATTAATAAAGCTACACAAACTTTATTTGTGTCCATTTGAATTGAACTTGGGCAGAGTTAATGGAGATACATACTGTAAGTGCAGAGTTTACACACCAAGCTTTAGAGTCTTTGCAGTTTTCATTTGGGGCCAATGGTAACATACCATGAAATCTATCAGAATAAAAAATGGAAACATGATCATTTCAATTACCATATATTGTATAACACATACCCTCTTTAAAAAAATTGTTTTTTCACCCAGAAGCACTTATTCCATCTACATAGAATAGAATAGAATAGAATAGAATAGAATAGAATAGAATGGAGTGGAGTGGAGTGGAGTGGAGTGGAGTGGAGTGGAGTAGAGTAGAGTAGAGTAGAGTAGAGTAGAGTAGAGTAGAGTAGAATAGAATAGAATAGAATAGAATAGAATAGAATAGAATAGATAGAATAGAATAGAATAGATAGAATAGAATAGAATAGAATTCTTTATTGGCCAAGTGTGATTGGACACACAAGGAATTTGGTGCATATGTTCTCAGTGTATATAAAAAAACATTCATCAAGAATCATAAGTTACAACACTTTGTGATAGTCATAGGATACTAAATAAGCAATCAAATCATACTAAGAAACTAAATAAAAGAATATAAATTGTAAAGATATAAGCAACAAGGTTATAGTAATAATTGGGAGGAGATAGGTAATAGGAAGGATGAGAAGAAGAATAGTAATACAGTCTTAGTAAATAGTTTGACAGTTTTGTGGGAACTAGTTGTTTAGCAGAGTGATGCCATGGGGAAAGGGGGAAGTGTCCTTGTTGTTCTGGAATGCAATGCTCTATAGGGTTGTTTTTAGGGTAGAAGTTGAAACAATTTATGTGAGGGGGTCTGTAAATATTTTCACGGCCCTCTTTTTGACTTGTGCAATATACAGGTCCGCAATGGAAGGCAGGTTGATAGCAATTGATTTTATGCAGTTCTTATTATCCATTGTGTCTGACTTGTTTGGGTTGCAGAGCCAAACCAGACAGTTATAGAGGTGCAGATGTCAGACTCAATAATGCTTCTCTAGAGAAAGAGACACACACATACAGAGAGAGAGAGAGAGACAGACAGACAGACAGACAGACCGGGGGTGGGTGGGTGGAATAACCAGCATCAATAGCTTAATTTCAAAGCCCAAACCAAAAAATGAGTGAAAGTTATCTGAGTCAATTTTATATCCTAACAAAATATAAAATAGCATTTAAACTTAAACTCATTTAGATTCATCTCAGACATTTAGATCCCATTCCAATATGTGAGACTAACTATCAAGCTGTAGGGTGAGAACTTTCGAGTTCTTTTTCTTTAGCACTTGTTTCAAAATGATTATAGTAAAAAAAAACTTCACTAGAAATCAAAGGAAAGAGAATTTGCCTCATTTTTAACTGTTGCATGTGCTGAATAGGACATAAAGTCACTTCCTTTCTCCTGTAGAAATTTCAACACTCAGTTCGTTGAACTTAACAAACATTACAACAACATTTGAGGCAAAAGCCAAGCAGTTCTCTGAAATGAGTCCTGAGTTACACAGACTTTTTTGGAAGGCCTTGCAATTTCTCAGAATCTGGACCAGGGGTGGGTTCCTGCCAGTTCTAACTTCTTCTATAGAAGAGGTTCCACAAATCTACAGTGCCGTTTAGAACCGGTTCCAGCTCCCTCTCCCCGCCCGTCTGCACATCTTCAAGATAAAGAGCGAGAGAAGGAATTCTGGGAGTTGAAGTCCACAAGTCTTAAAACTGTCAAGTTTGAACACCCCGGGGGGTCCTAAAGGGTTAGGGGTGCAAGGGTCTTGTAACTTGACAGCTTTAAGACTTGTGTGCTTCAATGCCAGAGTTCCTGAGCCAACATGACTGGAGGAGAAATTCTGGGAGTTGAAGTCCACAAGTCTTAAAGCTGTCAAGTTTGAACACCCCTGGGGTTTTTTTTCTAAAGGGTTAGGGGTGCAAGGGTCTTGTAACTTGACAGCTTTAAGACTTGTGTGCTTCAAATGCCGGAGTTTCTGAGTCAACATTTTGGTTGCTAAGCAAGAGTGTTGTTAAGTGAGTTTCACCACATTTTACAAGTTGGCCACGCCCACCTAGTCACATGGCCAGCAAGCCACTCCCACAAAGTAGACCACACCTACAGAAGAGGTTCTAAAAAAATTTGAAACCCACCACTGATCTGTACTGTTATGTATTGAATATACAGGTAGTGTTAAGCCCTGCTAAAGTGAAGCTAATCTTTAGATGACCCTAACCGTTACTTCAACTGTTTTGGAGGGAAACTTAAAACATTCATATTTGAGTGGGTTTTTTCAAGGATTATGATTGGTTAAGGCCCTGTGGGCCCAGAGTATAAATTACAGAGATTTGCCTGCAGTTCCTCAGTTCCGGTTTTGAGTCAATAAATGCTGTTGTATGTATGCTGGTCTGTTCTTGCCTATTGAAGCCCACTACACAATATGTACTTTACTGTTAGCATATCTAGAACACATGTTTGAACTGAGAATCTTCAAAGTTAACAAGTTACCAGGAATAACTTGTCCTCCTTGTCAGAACTGCCATCTGTACTTAGTTAAAAACCGCCACTACTTTATGTTCCCTGTTTAGAATAGCACCTATGCTTTTTTTTCCACGCAGTGAATACATCATCTGATTTTTTTTAATCTCCAAACGTATTTGTTTGTTACATCAGTTTCTGGAAATATCCTGGCTCCCAATTTATTGCCACTGTAATACCAAATAGCTAATTTCACTATTAGCACACAATTTATTGCCACTGTCATACCAAATAGCTAATTTCACTATTAGCACACAAACCAATGAACAACCTGAAAAAGTATTCTGTTCATGCTATCCATTGGATTAAAACAGGGGTGTCCAAACTTGGGAACTTTAAGACTTGTTGACTTCAACTCCCAGAATTCCCCAGCCCAGGGAATTCTGGGAGTTGAAGTCAACAAGTCTTAAAGTTCCCAAGTTTGGACACCCCTGGATTAAGACCTCATTTCCGCTTAGGAGAATTATAAACTTTTGACTTTCTGCATTTGTCCCGTGCCTCATTGTATCTGTTCCATTTTGCTTTATTAACTCTGTCAAAGGATATTCAAAGTCCAAAACAAATGCTGCAAAAACAATATAGATATTGCTTTTGGAAACAGATTTATAAATGCTTTTGCCCTTTGAAAAATTTGAGAAAGTAAATGCAATTTCTAAGGTGTTTTTTTCCTTGAATTTCCACTTTAGAATAATGAAAGGATGTTTCTGAAAAGTAAAATAGTGTTCTGGATAGCAATTCAATTCAATCTCTAAGCAGTCCTGTAAAATCTACCCATCCCATTTAAAAAGCTAGATTTTAGAGGTGTAACAAAAATCAGACTAACTTAAATCACTTCAGAATATTTTTCATCTTTAATATAACATATCAGCTGTGCAATTTAATTGAAAAACAAATTGAAATCTTTTAGGAGGAAAATGAACAATAAAAAATTAATAACATGGTTGCATGAGTGTGCAAACCCTCTTATAGGTAGGGATTTGGTAGTGTTCAGAATTAACCAATCACATTCAAACCTATGTTAAATAGTAGTTAGTACACATCTGCCATCAATTCAAGTGACTCTTATCACACCTATATAAAATTCAGTTGTTCTAGTAAGGTTTTTCTGACATCTACTCAGTTGCCTTCTACAGTAAAAACCATGGTCTGCAAAGAGCTTACAAAGTATCAAAGGGGTCTCATTGTTGGAAGAAGTCAGTGTAGAAAAAAAATCCAAGGCTTTAGATATACCATGGAAAACAGTGAAGACAGTCATCAACAAGTGGTGGAAATATCGCATACCAATGACATTACTAAGAACCGATTGGCCTTCCAAAATTGATGAAAAAACAAAAAGAAAACTCATCCAAGAGGCTGCCAAGAGACCTACAGCAAATTTAAGGAGCTGCAAGAACTGGTTGTGCACTACATGTGACAACAATTGACTGTATTCTTCATATGTTTGGACTCTGGGGGTTTGGTGGCAAATGAAACTTTTTATTACACAGAAAAACATCCAGTCCCAGCTACATTTTGCAAAAACCTACATCAAGTCTGACAAAAGCATGTGGGGAAATGTGCTTTGATCAGATGAGATGAAGGTTGAATTTTTTTGGCCATAATTGCAAAAAAGTATGTTTGACACAAACAACACTGTATAAAGGCACACCATATTTACAGCGAAGTTTGATGATGTCAACATTATGCTTTGAGGTTACTTTTTTTCAGCCGTAAAAAACGTTTTAGACAAGATGGTAGAAGTTATGAATGTTTCCAAACATCAGTCAATTTTGAAACAAAACCTCCAGGCCTCTGCTAAAGTGCTAAAGATGAAGACGAATTTCATCTTTCAATACAACAGCAACCCATAGTATATCGCTAAATCAACAAAAGAGTGGTTTCACCAGAAGAAGATCAAAGTTCTGGAATATTCCAGCCAGAACCCAGACCTGAATCGAGTGAAAATCTGTGGGATGACCTGAAGAGTTCTGTGCACAGAAAATGTTCTTACAATCTGACAGATTTGGAGTGGGCAGAATTCCCAAGGCAAGATGCTGATAGGCTGCTACCCCAAAAGACTGGATTCTGTTATAAAATCAAAAAGGTCTTCAACAAAGTATTATTTTAAGGGCGTGCACACTTATGCAAACATGTTATTGTAAGTTATTCATTTTTATTTTTACCCCTAAAAGATTTGTTTGTTTTTCAATTGAATCATACAGCTTACATATGTTACATTAAAGGTGAGAAAATTCTGAAGTGATTTACCGTGGGACCTCGGATCACGAATGGTTCTGACCACAACCAAATCGTGGATTTGGTTTTGACCAACCAAAAAATCTGCTAAATATTTAACTCTGTTCACGAACACATCCTCGGATGGCGATCAAACACAGCCGCGGCTATTTTCCCCGCCACAGCGATTTCTCCTTCCGCGCCTTTTGTGTGTGTGTATGCGCACATGAGCAGTCTGTCTTGCTTCTGATCACGACCAAATCTGGTGCCGACCGAAGTCCTGGAACGGATTACGGTCGTGACCCAAAGTCCCATTGTATAGTGGTCTGATATTTTTACATCTCAAAAATTGCCATTTTAATAAGGGAGGGTAGACTTTCTATATCTACTGTACATGAATACACATATGGTTAAAATAAAATAGTAATCAAGTAAATGATTTTACTGGCTTCACTAACTGTCAACTGCCTGCAAAAGAGTTTTCTGCTTATCAAACAACATCTGAGGCTTTGATCACACCACAACTATGGCTACCCCATCAGCTGTAATTTCTTTAATGTCTTATCCTAATAGTTCTGCCTCCCCTCCCCTTTATAACTGCAAGTCATGTGACAAGAGAGTTCCTTACGTGATATCCATATTCGCAGTATTTTCAGGGAAGGTGTTACATTCAGTCAATTATATTTCATGCATTTCTTCTCTTTTTATCCCTTATATCCTTCCCTCCCTGAGACATGTTGGACACTGAAGGATTAGCTAGGGCAAACATTTGCTCTGAAGTGTTGTTTGCTCAAAGAGGTTGTTCTAGGGCACTTGGAAGTTAAAGGTTGCTGGAATTGGAAATGTGTATTTTAATCAAAAGAAGGACTAGGGGAGACATGATAGCAATGTTCCAATATCTCAGGGGTTGCCACAAAGAAGAGGGAGTCAAACTATTCTCCAAAGGACCTGAAGGCAGGAGAAGAAGCAATGGGTGGAAACTAATCAAGAAGAGACGCAACCTAGAACTAAGGAGAAATTTCCTGATAGTTAGAACAATTAATGAGTGGAACATCTTGCCTCCAGAGGTTGTGGGTGCTCCAATCCTGGAATTTTTCAAGAAGCAATTGGACAACCATTTGTCTGAAATGGTATAGGGTTTCCTGCCTGACCGTGTCAAACTCGCAACATCACATCATCACATGACATATTGTGACTTTTTCCTCTTTGCTAAACCAGGGGTAGGCATGGCAAGAACAGGACGTATCGAGCGCATGGGCCGCGGGACTAGAAGACCTCTAAGGTCTCTTCCAAGTCTGTTCTATTCTATTCTATTTTAAATATGGTTTTTTAAAAAAGGCTATATAAAATTCTAATGCAAAAAAGCCAATGGCCTACTATAATAATAAGCAGCTTTTATTTATTTTATTTTATTTGCTGATGTCACTGCCCTAAATTCCTCTTTCTACTTGCAAATAGTGCTTTAAAACAACACATACCCCGCTGCCCCCAATACAGCCTTTTTCTTTTCTTCATTCAGTTAAATTGAGTATTCACTAACCAAACCACAGAAATAAATAAGAGAAATTAGGGAGCTACAGATTATCATTGGAGCTCCACCAATACTGGCCAACTTACCAGAGAAAAAGAGTCATACTAAGAACTAGGAACACTTTTCTACCTAATCATTAGTTTGGGATTCAGTTTTACGATATAAAATAGAAAAGGACTTGGATTTTGAACTGCCCTAATTTGCAGAGCTAATCTCTGAAAAATAATTGTCTATTGAAATGTGCACCGTATTCCACCAAACACACCACCACCCCTTCCCAACATAACACTTCCCTTCTCAAAAAGTCATCCATATGACTGCACCTACTTTGCTCTGTTCTTTTCATAACAGAAACTTGGACAATGTGTGAAGTGCATGGATTTTTTAAATGTACAAACTTGGATGATTTAGTCGAAAACAGCTTTGCTCCTATTTAAAGACACTTGCTCTTTTGCATAGGGCTCTGCATTCACTATGGTTTCCATGGTTAAATGTAGCAGATTTACATATTGGCTTGCCAATTGTCTCTTTACAACCATAGTAAGTCAATGACATCATTTATTAGAGAGATAAATGAGAGCAATTAAGCATCATGACTCTAGCTACTGAAAGTTTCTGGAATGAGAGCGTTATTAAAATGACAAAGTGCCCAGCAGAATCTTGTGAAGACATGTTATTTAATTCCTCAATTCTTAGCTGGTTGGATGACCTCTGATAGCCTTTTGAAAGGTATGTTGTTTACACACACAAGTACGAAATGGCAGGCAGGAGCGACTAATGAATTATTTGATGTTAAAAGAGCTGCAATTTTAAAGACAGGCAGAATACATAAGAAAAAATATATTTCATTCAAGTACGTATAGACTATGCTTAAAACTCATTCAAAGACAGACAAATGATATGATCAGAAATAAACAGTGGACTGCCTATTATACCCTAAGGTTGCTCCTGGCTTTTTACTTCATACTAAGAATTTAAAATCAGTCAATCATTTGAAATCTCATTAAAATGTGATTACTTTTGCTTTTTGTAGAAGGTGGAGGAGAAAACAAATCTGTTTTGACTGCATTGAAATTCCCATAAAAACTTTTATCATGAGAGCCAGTGGGAAATTCTGTTGAAGTCCACCCATCTTAGAAGGGCTAAAGTTGAGAAATACTCATATTAGTCTTCAGAATGATAAATTGATGCAAGGAAACATGTATAGCAGTTGTTGGTGAACCTTTTCGTACCAAGTGACAAAATGGGACCACGTACATGTGTTCCGGAAACCAGAAGAGCAGCCGCCCGGTGAACATACACGCACCGGAAAGATGATCTTCTGGTTTCCAGAGTGCGCATGTGCACTGGCCATCGGGGCTTCTCGTTTCTGGCATGCATGCACACGCGAAGACCAGCTCATGCACACCAGACAGCTGCTCTTCTGTTTTCCGGCACTCTCAAGCACATGAAGACCAGTTGGCCAGCATGCCAGAACCCGGAAGAGGAATGGGTGGCAGCCCACGTGCCTGGAGAGATGACTCTGTGTGCCACTTCCCGCACACATGCCATAGGTTGCCATCACGGATGTATAGCATCTAAACATGAAAATGTGTGCTCTGATGATGAGCAAAAGAAATGTTCAAGTATTTGAACATTTGGAGCAATAGTTCCCTACTGAGCATTTTGTCTCTTTTCAGTGGCACTGTAATCTAAGGCCTTTATTCTTTTAATATTAAACAAGAAAATGGTTTTGATGCATTATATTCTGGAATGCAGGGACGTGCGGTCAGGGGAGGCAGAGCCGCACCACTCTCATCATGAAAATTAAAAAAAAGGGGGGAAAGGGAAAAGGCGCTGAGGAGCCTTCTGCACATGTGGTCAGGAATGGGAGCGCTCCATGGTCCGCTTCATGTTGACTCAGGAGTCAGGAAGGAGGGGAATGGGACCATGTGTGCAGGAGGCTCCTCTAGCCTCAGTCTCCCTCCTGCGCATGTCCCATTCCCCGCCTTCCTAAGTCAGTGCACTCCACGGTCCCCTTCATGTTGTCTTAAGAAGGCGGAGAATGGGACGTGCGCAGGAGGGAGGCTGACGTGGTCCCATTCCCCTCCTTCCTGAGTCAACATGAAGGGGACCGCGGCTCACGCTGATGACGTCACCAGCCTCATCAGCCGTAAAGCTCACCGCACGTCACTGCTGGAATGTAATATTCTGCACAAACTTTACCTAGCTAAAAATACACAATACACAATACACAATTCCATGAGATCCTGATTGACTTTATAGAAAATAGCCCTTTATTTGAACATAGACTTAGACTTAGATTTAGAATAACTTTATTGTCACTTTGAATGTACACTAATTGGCATACATTAAAATAAAATTCCATTGCATCAGCTCTCAAGGGGTCTTCACCTCCAATATACACTACATAAACATGACTAAATAAATAAATATGCATAAACCCACATATATTATATGACACGGAGAAACAACAATATAGTTTGGATGTGTACATGTACAAGGCAAGTAAAATGAATATTGTGAGTTTACCAGATGGATGGCATAGTGAACAAAGCTGTTACAGAATCTGGCAGTCCTGCTAGAATTTGGGTATGAAGAGTTGCCATATCCAAAAATAAGAACTGTAGAGAAAGAAAAGTTTAATTCCTCAATATTTTTTAGTTTCATGATATGACACTAACAGTCATAGGTCATTTTCCACCTGATGGTGGGGATCATAGGTCTTTTCCCCCATGATGGATAGATATATTGTACCTCTATTTAAGAAATTATATGAATTTCTGAATATGTACTCATATAAATTAGCACTATAACTTGTATATGTTTTTATGTACTGCAACTTTTATAACTGCCCTATTTTCGGTTGCTATTCCCTTTGTGTTTTTTTTCTTTGTTTGTTGGCAATCCAACACGACTTCATGGGAACAGGAACAGTTCTTTTAAATAAGGATCGCATCAAATATATTTGTACACTGAGAAAGTCCTGCTGCTGTCCTAAACATTCAGGATTCAGAGAGCTGGAGATAAAAGTAGTATGCACATTCTTTCTGTTTTAAAACTAAATGTTCATATTTTCCCATGAAAATAAGGAGGTGAACACACATATGTTGCCTATCACCTTCATCTCACCTTTGTGCAATTCTGATATAATATGGCAGAATGATTGCTACTATTTAATTAAACAGAAATCTGGATTAACTCCAGCTGCAAACCTTGTAATCTGTCATAGTGTGTTTGGGAAAAGGGGGTGTTCCCCCCCGGCCCATATTTCATTTCAAGATGGAAATCTGTTCTGTCTCCAATTGATCTACATGCTGCAATATGGCTTCTTTGTCATTTGAATGACTTTTTCCAAGTCTTCTTTGGAATATCAGTTAAACTCATTTGTGTTTTTTTTTTATAGAAATACACAAATACCCAGCCAATCATTTTAAAACCTCAACCATTCAGCCAAGGTCTGTTATTGAACCCAATCATCCAGAGAAATTCTTATAATACAGTCCTGTTCATGCAGAATTAGGTCCCATTGAATTCAGTGCACATTATTTCCAGGGAAGAGAGATGAGGACTGTATAGTAAGTTATTAACATGCTAGTTCTATGCATCTTTATTGGGGAAATAAACCCTGTTGAATTCAACTCCTATCAGATAAGCACGCATAGAATTGCTGTTTATGTTTCAATTTACAATTCACAATCACTCAAAAAAAAAAAAGAGGTGTATGGTAATAATTCAGCCCTTGTCTTTTTGCAAGGGCTTCCTTGAAAGAAATGTTTGCATATACAAGGTAATTGTGAGTTCTATGAATTCTCACTCACTTCAGTTGCCTTTGATAACTTTATTTGTCAAAGGCAAATTTGATTTTATTGACACTCCTTACAAATTCCACTGCAAGAAACTTCCAGGAAAAATAATTTAAATGTTTGGGCTTAGCACGACTTAAGGTTCCTTTCCAATTCTCATTTACTAAAACCAACAATAAAAATCTCTCTGTTCTTAGTGGATCTAAGCCAATATGGATTGATTATTCCCTCTGCTATCGCTGTCTCGTTTGCTTCTTTGTTTCAGACCAAACATTGAGGAAATCATTCAAGTGTAAAGATTCTTTGCTCCCAACCAAATATTTAATTTTAAATTAGCAGTTTTTCATAGAAACTAGCAAACAGCAAATTATATTCTTTTAAGTGGGATTTGTAACATCACGATACCATCCAGTCATGCCAATCTCATTTCTGGAAAACTCTTTTCCATCATTTCTCCTTCATTTTCTAGCCTTTCCTTTTCTTCAGACAAAACATGATTAATTCCTCCTTTTCCCCCTAAAAATCTCTCTGGATTTCTGTAATTCTTATTTACCACTTCCTCTATGTGTTAGAATCTCCGTCTTCTTAATACATGGTACTCCTCCCCTCCCTCCCCCCGAAGATCCACACTCAGAGAATGAGTTTATGATCAGCAGGTGTAACATAAAATGATGATGGCTTAAGCACTGAAATTTCCACTAACAGCAGCTTAGTGCTTTACATAGGCATTTCATTTTCAAGGCGGTTAGAAACGCATCCAGACATATTCAAACATCTGATTATTCCTTTGTTCATCTCATATTGTCACATTCCTGGGTGCACATATAAACAGATTCATGCGCCAGCCATAGGGAGACCATTCATTTGGGAAATTAATTCCCTCCCTAGACAAGTGATATTAAAAAAATAATGTCAGATGGGAACAAGTAGACCTTAAGTTTTGTTAAGCACCAATGGATGTTTTTAAAGGAAGTTTTATCTCAGATTGGGGACAGCACAATTAAGGTAGTATATTGGTAAATCAGAGACAGCTAAATGTCCACATACAGAGATTCCCTGAGCCAAATGGAGAGTTTTTACTGGCCACAGGTTCCCTACCTGCCTTCTAATTACTTCACAAGACTAACTCTGAACATGCTTTTCAATGTAGTCAGCTGAAATGTGCAATTGTGAGTCATCAAATAACAATAGCACTTAGACTTATATATTGTTCCATTGTGCTTAACAGCACACTCTGAATAGTTTACAATGTCAGCATACTGCCCCCAACAATCTGGATCCTCATTTTAGTCATTGATCTCAGAAGGATAGAAGATAAGTCAACCGTTGTATCAAACTCCTGGCTGTGGGCAGAATTAGTCTGCAATACTGCATTCTAACCACTGCGCCACCATAGTTCTTGTTTAATATTAATAAATTCGTTAGTCATCATGCAATTCTGTACAGAGATGGTAGATATTTTTTCTAAAAAATGACAAACCATGAAATGAATTATATTTGACAGTTGTAATTAAAGGCCTGCATGAACAGTCTGTATAATAGGGCTTCTAAGGGAGTCCCTCTGCTACATCTCACAGAATGTGGATGATTAGAGCAGGCATGTCCAAAGTGCGGCCCGGGGGCCAAATGTGGCCCTTTTTCAAATTTCAAGCAGCCCGCAGCCTCTTCTCCCCACTGGAGTCATTTGTTTAGTCTTTCATAAAATACCGTATTTTTCGAAGTATAAAGATGCATCTTTTTCCACTCAAAAAAGAGGCTACAAATCTGGGTGCATCTTATACACTGAATACAGCATTTTTTGCCTCCCAAAACTCTGCCTCCTTCACGAAAATGGCTGTGCATAGCCTTTAGGAGGTTTTCAGAGTGCTCCTGGGGGCTGTGGAGAGCATAAATGAGCAAAAAATGGGTCATTGTTTGCTCAACTTTGCCCTCCCTAGCCCCCAGGAGCACTCTAGAAGCCTCTTAAAGGCTATTCATGCCCTTTAAAAAAAAGGCCCATTTTCGTGAAAAATGGGCCATTTTGGGGAGAGTGCAAAAACTTTTTTTTTTAATTTGCCTCTTCAAAATCTTGGTGCGTCTTATACTCCGAAAAATACAGTAGTTAATTCGCATTTAATGTTAAGGGTTCAAAGAATGTCAGGCTGAATGATCAGCCCCACACATTTTCACCTCACCAAATCTGGCCCTCCTTGCAAAAAGTTTGGACACCCCTGGATTAGAGGGTCCATATGATATGATCTTCTCATGGCTTTCTTTGCCATTCTAGGAAGAAAAGATAGGATGCATTTTGTGTCATGATTAATGTTCTGGGAGACCTTTCCCTGAAAGCTCTTTGGTTAGAGAAAGTAAATTACACCAAGAAGAGAACAAGAGGAAGAGCTGTGCTTTACATTTATATGCTTTTAAAATTAACTGTAAAAGAGGGATATATTTTGAATCTTAGTTGCTTTGAACTTTCATAGGCTGAAAAATGAAGAAGGATGAAAATGTAATTGCAGTTGGATGGAAAATCCAGTTTACAAGCACTAAAATGACAAATTTCCCACTAAAAGAAGTAAACAAATCAGAGGTGGTATTCAGCAGGTTCTGATCAGTTCTGGTAGTGGAAATTTTGAGAAGTTCAGAGAACCGGTAATTACCACCTCTGACTGGCCCCGCCCCCATCTATTCTCTTGCCTCCCGAGTCCCAGCTGATCGAGAGGGAATGGAGATTTTGCAATATCCTTCGGGTGCCACACCCACTAAGCCATGCCCACCAAGCCACACCCACAGAACTGGTAGTAAAAAAAATTGAATCCCACCGCTGAAACAAATTCATAATCTTTCCCAATTTCCTACAAAATAGATATCTTTAGTGTTATTGTCTTGAAGGATTAAGATTATTCAGAAAAAAAATCCTCATAGTTTGTCTAGAAAACATCAACAGCCACATCAAGAGCAGAGGATTCTCTAAAAGAACAATGATACCCCAACTAAAAAAAAGATTCCAACCAATTATGAAAATGACTGAAAATAGCTCTAATCAGTTATGAAAATGCTTACACAAAGGTGAATAATGAAAAAAAATATGAAAGGTTCAATTGTTCAAAATATATTACATTATTTTATTGTATTCTTCTCATCCTAATTGTTTTCATTTCATCTAGCAGCGAATTTCAGCCTGAAGATATTTCTAACCAAATTCCTAAATTAAGCTTATTGACGAAAACACAGATTCACTACCTAGAGATAATTTTTATTGTTGTTTCCCCCAGTTATCATAGTGATGTGGTTCTATACTTCTGAAATAGAGGTTCTAGCTTCTATGAAGGACAGAATGAAAACTGGAAAAGGGATAAAACTAGTCCTTGTGCTTAAAGCCTGCAGATAAAATTTTATCAATGTTCCTGTTATAAACTGACAAACAGAAAGCTCACTAAGGTCAAGTTGTACATGCTTGAACTGACATGCCAATCTGCCAGCAGTCATATGGTTTTCATATGGCACCACTCCACAGATGCCAGGAAAAATGTGAGAACTTTCTGGCTCACTTCATTTCCTTTTTCTGAATACAATGTTTTCCTGTGTAATATATGTACATATGTGTATGTGTGTATCTATGTGTATGACTATTACACACACACATACCGATAAAGAGAGATACAGAAAGATATGCATATGCATATGCAGTTTTTATTCGGAGTTTAAAATGAACAATTCCTTTCTTTGAAACAATGAGACATTTATAAAAGTGATCAAAATATACCCATGATCATATTTTGCTTGTACTGAGACTTGGAAACATCACAGGCATTTTATTGTGTCTGTTTAAAGAGGGGAGGAATCAAAACAAAACCCTGTTGACCCTCCAATAAGGATTTTTAGAAATATCTGCCAGATTGAGAATTTATTAACATTTCAGGAACTGACCAATGTGTAGATGCAACACCACAGTTGTTACTTGCATCAACAAGTCAACAATGTCACAGCTCCATTTCACAGAACAACGTGATCCAATTGCATTTGTTAAATAGACCATAATGGTTTACTGAAGTTAAAACTCAAAATTCAGAAATTGTTAAAAAATATGTATTGCTACAGTTGATCGGCTAAAGAGCTGTTAGAATCTTTTGTGTCACATCCAATGCACTTCATATTTGTTTGCTTCCTTCTCTTTAATGAATAAAAAAAGACATATACAGACATTATTATTTTTCAAAATAAGATTTAATCCTATAAACTAAGCAGGTGCTTTAATATAATGACCATATTGTCATTAAAAGTACCTTTTTATAAGGCGATATCCCAAATTTCTGGCAAAGCTTCCCATATATGATTTTGGCAACTTGATCATGACATTGTAGTTTGTGAGGTTTTTGCTGCTGCCACTGATAAGGTGATGCACTGTTTCATCTTTCTCATTGCAAAAGCAACATTTGCTGTTGTCGCTGACATGTTGAATTTTTGCTTTCATGGAATTGGTCTGCAAGGCTTGTTCTTGGGCAGCCAAAATGAAGCCTTCAGTTTCTTTCTTCAGCACCCCGGTCTCAACCATCTCCATGTTAGCTTTGTATCTACCTTCCCTTCAATGTCCTTCAAGTATTGACTGGCATAGGCTTCTTTTTCCAGTTAGAAACTCGCCCAATTTTTCCTTTCAAAATCTCATTGTTTTACCGTTGTCCACCTCCTTCAGAGCAAAGGCTCTTTTGCTTTTTTTAATGTAGTCATTTAAACTGTGTTTTTCCTCTTCCCTAGCTTTACTTTCACTTTCCTATTTTCTTATTTTATATTTTATACAATAAAAGATAAAATAAAAATGTTTTGAAATTATTAATATTAATCATCGCACAGTCGGCCAGATGTTCAGACTGATTTTGCAGTTTTGTCTACCTATTGAGTCCTTACCAAGGACATGGGATAGGCAGATCTGAATGTTTGAATGGTGTTACAGATATAGTTGCAGGAAGAAAGCTGTCCCCAATAAAGTTGCCTTTTGCAATTGACTGATGGTGAATTTGTCAATGCCAAAGATGTTCAGTTGTGTGGTCCAGTTGCTTTGGGATTGCATCCAAGGTGGCTATTATTATTGGTACTACACTTGCTTGCCTTTGCCACAGTCATTCTATTTCTATTTGAAGGTGTTTGTATTTTGTTATCTTCTACAATTATCTCTCTTCTACTGTCTCCAGATACCACTACATCCATTATCCAGACTTTTTTTATCTTTCTAAAAACAAGACGTATCTTATCAGTCTGGGACCTTATGTGGCAGGTGCCTGTCTATTTATATTCTAATTGCTCCCAGAGCAATTTAACTTCTTCATTTTCTATGACTTTCTCTACTTTATGGTCCCACCAGTTCTTGCTTGTAGGCAAATGACATTTCTCGTAGATTTTCCAATGCACCATTGTTGCTACTTTGTCAGGCTGCTGCTTGTAGTCAATCTGGGTGATCTTCTTGTAGTATCTTACCAGGTGGTCCACTATTTCTTCAGCTTCTTTGCATAGACAGCACTTACTGTCTGTTGCTATCTTCTCAATTTTGACTTTGTATGCATTTTGTCCTTAAGGCTTGGTCTTGGTTTTTATATAAAGTCTTGTCCTGAGACTTGGTTTAAGTCTCTTTCTTCAATTGTTCTGCTCTTAGCCATTGGCAGATCTTGTTGTTACCAGTTTTCATTGTTGATGTTGTTGTTGTTATCATTATCTGTAATACAAAATGATACATTCTAACTCTCAAATCCAACACAGAATCCTTATTTTTGCTTTATTAAGTCATTATTCAAAGGATCTATTCATGGAACTCCCTTCTTAATATTACAGAAGAGTGTGGTTGCATGTTACATTTGCTTAAATATGAATTACAGATATGGTCCTTACGCTACGTAATGACAATTCCATTCCCTGAAATTTATATAAATCTAAATGTTCTTATTGTTATTTCCATAGCTGATGGTACTGCAAATGTTTTTATGGTTAAGTGTGTCTTCTAGAATATTTGTATTCAAACCAAGTGTGACACAAAGCAGTCTATGAAATATGAGAGTTCAGTAATTTTGCTGGCATAGATTCTAAATGGCTCAATGCACAAAAGGCAGGAAAGAGCAAACATTTTCCCCCACTGGGCTCTGCACAGTGAATCTGTAATGTTAACCATCATTGCTGATATTTTTCCACTGAGTGCAATAGAGAAGCCTAGAGGTTTGGGATGGACAAAAAGGAAAAACATATTGCTTTTGAAAACCATAGAACTGAAAGGCAGAAATATTATAGTAGTGGGGTAAACAATGTTGGTCCTAAAGCAGTAAAATGCAAAGCAGCTGCATTCTTTTAGCATTTGATGAAGTTTAACATTCTGAACAACAAGAACAAAAACCTTCTAATTAGTCTTACTCTAACTTTAAATTCATCCTCTTCCTTTCTGCTTATGGATCATCATCCTCATCCTCAATTTCAGTTGTAGGCCAGTGTAAAATGAAATTATTTTAATTATAACTATTCCACAAATAAAAAAATGAGATAAATGAATATTATAATGTCATAAGTTCTAACTATAACAAATGAATTTACTATCGATATTAACACAATAAAGATTAAAACACCTTGAGAGCACACCCCTAACCCAATTTACAGAATACTTTTAACAGCTCAAAATGAGGAGATTGTTTTTGTGGAAATGGATTCCTAGTTCAGTCTCCAGCACTCTCTATATACATGACTTGTCTTGACTTGAAGGGTGTCAAACTCAAGGTCCACAGGCCACATTCGGCCCACAGGGTGCTTAGATCTGGTCCCTTGGGATCACTATAGAAACAGCGAAGGACCGGCCCATGGTGCAGTGGTGACTTCCTAACCAGTTTACTACTAGTTCACTCGTGTGAACGTGCAATGCTTCTGCGCATGCACAGAAGCGTCGAGGTGGGTGGGTGGAGCTTCCCACCACTGCTACTACCAGTTCACCTGAACTGGGAGCAACCCACCTCTGCCAGTGAAAACGGGCTACCAATCCCAGTTTTCAGCAGGGACGACCTTCTGCAACCCTCCCAAGCTCTGTTTTTACTGGCATAGTGTTGAAGGAGGCCGTCCAGGTGAAAACGGAGATTGCCAGCCCATTTTTGCTGGCAGCGTGCTCAGGCCACCACAGGCGCCCCTGACACAAATGACGTCAAGGTGGCCATGCCCATCCTGGCCCCCTGAGGTCAAACACAACCCTGATGTGGCCCTCAATGAAATCAAGTTTGACACCCCTGCTCTATAGGGAATCCTTCAATAGAAACAATAGAGCTGAGAGCAGTTTCATATTTCTCCCTCTGGCTTGCCAAAAGATGCTCTTTGACTTCTTAAAGATGAACAGAAAAAAAGAGGTTGGGAATAGGGGTATAACTGCAGTTTGTCGTTCAAAATGCTATTGGAGCCAGTTTTTTAAAAATCAAATTTCAACCATGTATATGTGTAGCTTGTCCAGAGCCCTTTGTTCCTTAAAAAAATTTAAGAACAAGAGAAAATGATTCCCATTTTGTAGCCAAAGGTTTTTCTTCCTCTTTGGTGTCACGTATCTAAGGAAAATTCACAACATTTGTACACCTTGTTCCATCTTTGGTGATGGGGGAGAGATTTTAGCCCCCTCAGAGAAGGCTCACAATCTGGGAGTCCTCCTGGATACGCGGCTTAGTTTAGAAAAACACCTGATGGCCGTGACCAGGGGGGGCCTTTTACCAGGTTCGTCTGGTACGTCAGTTGCGCCCCTTCCTGGATTGGGATGCTCTGTGCACAGACACTCATGCCCTCGTCCTTTCTCGCCTGGACTACTGCAATGCTCTCTACATGGGGCTGCCCTTGAAAAGCACCCGGAGGTTCAGCTGGTCCAGAATGCGGCGGCGTGGGTTGTCATGGGGGTACCTAAGTGCTCCCATGTTACACCCCTTTTAGGCCGCCTGCACTGGTTGCCAGTTGTTTTCCAGGTGCGATTCAAGGTATTAATTATGACCTTTAAAGCACTCCATGGCTTAGGCCTAGGGTACCTGCGAGACCACCTACTGCCACCAGTAGCCTCCCACCGTCCAGTACAATCCCACAGAGTTGAGCTCCTCAGGGTGCTGTCAGCCAGACAGTGTCGGCTGGTGACCCCCAGGGGGAGAGCCTTCTCTGTGGAAGCGCCTTCCCTCTGGAATGAGCTGCCCCCGGAACTTCGCATAATCCCTGACCTCCGGTCCTTCTGACGCGCCCTAAAAAGTTGGCTTTTCCAGCAAGCTGGCCTGGCCTGTTAATTTTAAGTTATTTTTTAAATGTATTGTTCTATAAATTCGATTTGTTTTTTGGGATATATATTTAATTTCTTTTTAACTTTTCGGGATGTGTGTTTTTTAATGTTGTATGCCGCCCTGAGTCCTTTGGGAGAAGGGCGGCATATAAATCCAATAAAAACAAAACAAACAAACAAAACAACAAAATGTCACTTTTTGCTTCAAAATTCAAGCTCAGATATTTTTGCAAACTATCCAACAACTTATCTCATTTTCAGATTTTTTAAAAATTACTAGGAATATTAAGAAACACTTTTAGAAATACAACCAAAGAACCACCCATGCCTATTATGACACCTTAGCATAATTAATTCTATAAGATAAATATTTATTGCTGAAGAATTATGTCAGTTGGTTTTGGAAAAACCCAGAAGAAATAAAAGCATGTTCTCAGCAATAATGGCAAATCTGAGCAAACATTTGTCATTTTATTTTGAAAGTATAGCCACCAAGCCAAATTATCCCAATGTACACTCTTACATTGCTATTGTTGCTTTTGTGCTTGTGTTTATCATTTCAATTCCCTTTGATTTTTGTACAGTCTAATTGTATTTCCACAGCTATTTTCTAAAGCAAATGGATAATTGTACAATAAGGTTTATAGGGCACATTCTGCTTTCCTTTTTGAAGAATTAACTATGCCTGTACATTAATTTCTTCTGTGTTGGAGGTTTGAGAAGGAGAAATAAGAAGAGAAAGGTTGCCGCTTTTTCCTTGATTTTGCCATATTGCCTGGATCACAGCCCCACTCAAATGAAACAGCCATCTGGTTACTGTGTATTAAAAAAAAGGATTTTGTCAAACAAAGAAGCTACCTTTTTTCTATCCCAGGCCATGCGTTCCTACTCTCAGATTTTTATTTAATGCAATCTCTGAGCACAAAGATCAGAAAGCTATCCTACACAAGCCCATTTAACTGTGGTCTGATCAGTCCTCGATGTTCCTGTAAAGTCAAAGCCATAATAGACCCTATGGCCAGTATTGTATTGATTCAGTGGGAACTTTGTTTTACTGGAGTTCTCAGGTCTCCGCTCCTATCCAGCTGGCACGCATTCCCCTTTTGCTCAGAATGCAAGGAGACTTAATACAGATAATAGGCTAGTATTCCCTTGGGCTCTGCCCTGCGTCTTGGCATTTTCACTCTTTTGATATCTATCTGAAGTTGTGCCAGGGAATCTGGAAAAAGCATGGCCAAGGATTGTGCGTGCAGGACTTGGCTCTTTAGATTCAAGAGCTTCCATAGCTACCCTTTCTTAACCTCTTTGTTCAAGGATGAGCTATTGGGGTAAGGAAGAAGGAAAGATATCAGGATTGTAAGGTATTCTTTACCATGCATTTTAAGCATTATTAGTTTATAGTCTCATCACAGTATTTGTTTAGGCTATTTTACACCAACATCAATCCTTACGTACACCTTTCTACATTTTTCTGTCCTTGCAAAGCATTCTTGCCTCACCTTGTCTTTTCATTCTTTAATATGTATGTATATTCACTGCAAGATATAAATCAATGTATAAGCCCAGCAACATTACGGAAAGCATAGAGAAGAAATAAGTAATAACTAAGTGTGATTAGAAAATGGAAAGATATATAGCTAAATCTAATTTATATCAGCACAATTCACTATATCTCTGTAAACCATTCATGCCTCTACCCCATATATAGACTACCTTATTTTCATCTACTGCCTTAAATTATCACCTCCTCTTTTCAAGCATCTATCAACACAAACGGTTCATGACTTCTGGGTCTTCCCTTTGTCTCAGTCCAATGGCACTTCCTTGTTTTGTGATTCAGTCCAGATTTATTCTCTCTACATGATCAGACCATCCCCATGTGTTTCTTATTGATCACATCCTTTTACATTCAATTTACATTCATTCACCATCCATTCATTTTTGAACCTACACTTTCTTCTCTTGCATACACTTAAGTACCTCATTTTCCACTGCATTCCACTTATTTTTAATGATTCCAACTTACCCAGTTGTCATTTCCATTCCACAAAGTAAATAGAAATTCACTATTAGACAAAGCCATTTTTGCTTTGAACAATCATTCAGTCTTCACAGCCAATGATATATTACCAATTACTCTTCTACCACTCCTTGCATGTTTTAAATATTTTCTATCCATTTCACCACATTCTGTTAACATTTCTTCATTTTAATACATTTCTGGGTTACAGCAGCTACACCTACATATTCTCAGGTTACTTATTACCCATTTCATCATTTTTTCCCCTGGACAATAATATTTTTAACAATCATTTCAATTTTACTTTTTAACATATCACTAACATTTCCCATACAAATCTCTAAAATACTGTTTTTAACATTTTTTTCACTTCAGTTTTAATTGAAATAGTATCACTTTCATTTATTTAATTTTTTTCACCCTCTTCTAAAACATTTCTTTAAAATTTCTATTACCCTAACGCTAAAAATGATGTCTATGGAGATTCTCAGCCATCCAGATCACAGTTGTATTAAAGCTGCCACCAGGGGTGGTCCCTATTTTTCTACTTGCATTTTTACATGCTTTTGAACTGCTAGGTTGGCAGGAACTGGGACAAGTAACAGGATCTCACTCCGTTATGCAGTGCTAGGGATTCGAACCGCCAAACTGTTGACTTCTGATCAACAAGCTCAGCATCTTAGCCACTGAGCCACCGTGTCCTTGAGCTTGAGCTGGAAGGTCTTAAAATAGAGGATTTCCCCTGCAAAGACATTTAGCACCCTAATCATCTCTTGCTTATGTCATTCTATAGACAAATGAAGACCAGGGCAGACTATTATGAGTTTAAAATATTTCCAAAATCAAAGCAGTCATTTTTACTGTTGTGGACTCTGAACAAAACATAAACTTAAATGTTTTGTCCCAAGTTCCCAACAAGGCATTCCATAAATATTCTGGTTTAGGATAAAATGGGATGTTTTATTTTAATTAAAAAAAACATTTTGGAAATCTTGATTCCATTGCTGTACTCTGAGAAGTTTTTAAAAATTAAAAATCACCCTTTTGATCAATTTATCCATAGCTCGGCTAGTAAGTTGTACTCAGCAAGATTTTTTGAACTATTTATTTTCATAATTCTTGGTTATAAGTTCCCATGTGTTCTTCTAAAATCCATACATACAGTAGAACCTCTGGTCACAAACAGTTCACGACCAAATTGGATTTTTTTTGTAAGCACCAATTTTCCTGTTGTTTGTTTACAAACAACAGTGACCCACATCTGGCCGCTGCATTGATTTTGCATTACTTTTGGTTAGGTTTGGGTCAGGACCGAATTGGGTTGCGTCCAAAGTTATGGAATAAATTATGGTTGTGACCAGAGGTTCTACTGTACATGAAACATTTTATATTTCAGGAGAGGAAACAAATTCATTCTCCATTTTCTGTGAGAAATGGGGCCCATGGAGTGAACTGATATGGTGAACTCTATGAAGAGGCAGTTTTCCAGGAAGGAGAGCCCACATGCCAGAAAGGGGGAGGGAGAAAAGAGATAGCATAATCCAGAGCTAGATAGAAGATAGAGGCAGTGGGTAGAGATAGGTACTCTGTCAACTCTGAATAGAACCTGGCTGAAGCCATCATGTGCTGCTTCATAGTTGCCATGCACTATGGATGGGGGAGATGAGAGGGAAATAGCTAGACCAACTCAAAGACAAAATAAAGAGCTCTCCTGTGGGAACCAAGGTCATCCCAACAGGTGACAGTTGGAGGCGCAACAGAAGTGATCAAGGGAGCCTACTTTGATTGGACAATGTGACCTGCGATGGGAAAATTTAGTTCTTTTAATTACATGGTAACCACAGGAAAGTTTTAGGGTTGGTTTTCACTAGCTGTGCCGATATGATGTGTCCAATAAACATGTTCTCTGAGAAACATTTCTGCCTTGGAGTTCTGATTTATTTGGATATGTTACTCGGAACGCTGACATACTTCCTAGAATCCCCCAAGGTACATCTGTTAGGCTAAGAGTACAAAGGGTTTAGTCTGACAATATTCTGTTTCATGTCTGTAAGAAAATAAAGAATTGAATTCTGCATTGGTTGTTCTATGGGAAGATGGTTCCAGCACGAATCCAAAAGCTTGGAAGGCAAAACGTGTGGTCCCGGTGACTGACCTGTATTGGATCTTGCAACATTATTCTGGGACACATATATTCACCTTCATTTAGTTTGTTCTATGTCATACTTGGGCTCAGCCTAATATTTACCTAGGGAAACAACTTTATTTGTTTAAAAAAAGATAACATAAAAATAGGTCTTGGTTTAATGGATTATTTACAAGCTCGGGCATTACAAAGACAAAGTGTGCCCTTTCCCAAAAATGAAACTCATGAGAAGCTTTTGAATCAATATGAAGTTTAGCTTAGGACTGGCTAGACCCTAATCAGAAATATTGCTCATAGAAAATAGAAAACAATATTGCAGTAAGAGAGGATTCACTGTGTTACTGTCATTGCAATATTTTTGGAATATACTGTATACTTAGATTTAGATTTAGAATAGAATAGAATAACAGAGTTGGAAGGGACCTTGAAGGTCTTCTAGTCCAACCCCCTGCTTAGGCAGGAAACCCTACACCACTTCAGACAAGTGGATATCCAACATCTTAAAAACATCCATTTTTGGAGCATTCACAACTTCTGGAGGCAAGTTGTTCCATTGATTAATTGTTCTAACAGTCAGGAAATTTCTCCTTAGTTCTAAGTTGCTTCTCCCCTTGATTAGTTTCCACCCATTGCCTCTTTTCCTACCATCAGGTGCTTTGCAGAATAGTTTGACTCCCTCTTCTTTGTGGCAACCCCTGAGATATCGGAACACTGGTATCATGTCACCCCTAGTCCTTCCTTTCAATAAACTAGACATATCCAGTTCCTGCAACCGTTCTTCATATGTTTTAGCCTCCAGTCCCCTAATCATCTTTGTTGCTCTTCTTGTCTGGAGCAGGATTAGAAGAACACTGATCTCAGTGTTCTTCTTAATGTATTAGATTTAATCAAGTTTGTGTCTTTCCTTTTCTTTCTCATCCAAAATGAATGGGAAATCATCCTACTGTTGCTCAGTTATATAGCTGAATTTCAGCAACATAGTCACAGGTGCCCCAGGCCCAGAAAACAGTTTTAAGGTAACATGTATCCCAAACAGGTCCCATTTGTTTAATTTCAATATAAAGTATAAATTACCGTATATAAGATTCAATGGCCAATAAAAAATAAAAGCATCCATGTGATACCCTAGGTTAAAAGAAAATAAGATCAGCTAAGTTGGTGGTTTGATATATTATAGGAATCTCATTACTATCTTTGTATCTTATATGAACTATGTTAAGCCGTTTTGCTTCAAGCACAGCATGTTACAAGGACATGCCAATTGTGCTTTTTTATTCCAAGTTTAGCATTAGTGTGTTTTGTGAATAACTCCACCTAATGTTAATATATTATTCTCAATCTAATAGCAAATATTCCTGAATTCTACATTAATTATGTAATTTCCCATCTCTAACCTTCATTTTTCAATTAGTTACAACCATACCATGCTAACTAAATTCTTTTTTTTCTTCAAAAGCATATCAAAGAAAGAATTTTTTTGAAATTGATTTGAATTATATCTAGAGTTGCCAGGACTTTGCCTAGATATGTTGCCTCACTTGCAGTGTAAACCACTGATCTGAAAGTAAATCTGCGCATTTCTAGACCTTAAGGGCAAATCATCCATTTTACCATGAGCAGCGAAGCCACATTCTTTTAAAATAAATACATCTACGTTTCCCCTTTAGGAAGAAAAAAAATGCCTGAATTCACTTGTGGAGAAAAAGAAAATGATATTTGTACAAGTGAGCATAAAAAATGGAGAATATTAGTACTAAACAATCAGATTTTCTGCATGTGTGTGATTTCTTTGGATAGTTGGGGCTTTTACAAGTATGTCCTTGGGCTCTGGATGAGGCATTTCAGCCTTCTAGGACAGACAATAGGAACAACAGTAGAGATTCTTCTAAATTGAGAGATAGAGATGATGTGATATTGTTGTAATCCTTAGTCAATGTGCTCAGATTTCAGCTTTCGGTGCTACAGCATGTGCTCAGGAATTCATTTAAAATTAGAAGAAAGTTTATCTAAGTATGTATACCTAGATATACCATACCACAGAAACACACACACACACCAATGTGTAACTCTGGCATGAGAGAGCACTATGCCACTGTCATTTTTTGAGATTCTAGTCAACACTTCTTCCAAACAGCAATTTGGTTAAGCCTGGACGCCTGAATGCCTGCAGAATCATCTGCCCCAATTTTGTCTGTTCATCCTATAAGATCTAAGAGTGATTCTGTCCATTGAATGGTGTCACCTTATGAGACTCCCTATGAGACTCAAGAAGTGTGTCTCCTCTGTCCCTTCAACTGTCCTCTGGAACAGTATTCCCGGAAATATTTGTATAGTTCTGATTCCATTGTTCTTCAAGAGAGCCTTAAAAATTTGGCTCTCCTGCTACCGGAACCAGACCAGGATGTGGTATGACTCCAGCAGTGAAATTCTTTTGTCTTTTTAATTGTTGTGGCTCTTTGCCCTGAGGAGGGCCATTTTATCACTACCTTATAATTGATTATATTGTTTTATTTCTCTGTAAACTACCCAGAATACTGGGTGGCAGTAAAAAAATAAAATTACCAATAAATAAGTGGAGAAATGCATTGGAGTCTTTTGTCACTTTTAAAATATGGTTGGATTTTAAAGGTGGTGGATAAATCCAGCAATAAAATGTCCTTGGTAAGTCCCGTTGAACTGAATACCACACTGCAGCAAAATCAAGAAGTAAGTTTGAGTTGAACAGGACCACAATTATTGGAATGAGTTTTAGGTAATATATTAGGGTTTCTGTATTCAAGAACATAGCTGCTGTTTTCAACTTATATGAGGGTACATAAGAAACTTGAATATCAATTAATAAATCCATCTAGTGATATAAATGAAAAGACAGCTTTTCTGGTTATGATTTTCAAATTCTATTTTATTCTAAATTTTGTCATTGTTCTTTTGAGAGAAGTTTTTATATGTGTGTACTTATTTATTACAGTAATGTGTACTTTTATCTTTTTGATTGCATGATTTACATAACTAATTCATAGAAAATTATTATGTAAATAATAATGTTCAGCTTTCTTCTATGGACAAGGTTCTCTTTGGCTGTATAAATTTATAAGACTGGTCAGAATCTCACCTTGTTTTCTTAGGTATGGTGCTGTTTTATTATCCTCTAACAATTACATAATCAGATCTTAGATGATGAAATCTTATATATTAGTGATATAATATCTAATATAAAGATATTCAAACAGCACCGACATCAATATCATCTAAATGAGTAATGGATAATATATACAGGAAATAAAGAAAATGAATCCCGTATTCAAAATCTGACACAGAGCTCATTTCCAGTCTAATAAATGCCGTTGGCTAATGCTTTCCCCTTCTGCATAAATTAGAATTTTATTATCGATCTCTGTTCTAAATCCGATCAAATCAGTTGAACTTATCCTAAAGCCGCAGGTCTATTTTTGGCATTTGGGTGTCCTAAACACCTGCCAGCTGTTTGTCTGCTGAATTGAGGACATCATGTTTTCAATTTCCTTCAATAAAGCTATGAATCTGGCAATTTGCTGGCCCGCTTCAGCTAAACAGAAAGGACAATTTGAGAAAGATCATAGTTCAGGCTCAGTCAGTTGGAAACGATTGAAAACCGAGAACTGGCCGCTATTTCCCCCCCCCCTCCTCCCTGCAGTGTGCTGTCACAGTTTGATTGACAAACTGACTTTTTTGAGGTGCCCATGCCCATTTCAGTCAGAGTTTATTGAAGGTGATTTTGATCTTCTCCATGAGGCCACAGCAGTGGCCGTGCCATCTGTCACCTTGATTGCATCGTGGATTCTCTGGAGAGAATGCTATGGCTCCTGATCATTTGCAGATTGTGAGGCTTTCGCCTCCATAAGGACCACATGCACAGAGCCAGATGGTGAACATACACGCTTATTATAAGTCTTTATCTCTGTGCAGGAAGGAAAGGAACAATTAGATCTCCCTCAGGAACTCTGCTACCATCATGCTTCTTTCGACAAATACAGTCTTCTTCAGCTGTCATCAACCTACCTCAGAAAATTAAACCACCACAACAACAATTCCTTCAGCTGAAGCAAGAGTGTAGCAAACCCCTCGCACAAAGCTGTTCCACCACCTTACCCACGCATACACATATGTGTATAAACACACTTCATGTTCTTCTTCCTGACTGTCAGCTCAAAGTAGAAGCAAGTTTGTTTGTAAATAGATAGCTTTAACACAGGCTTCTATTAAATGTAAAACTAGGTTTTGAGGAAGACATTCTATTTATTAAATTCTATGTTAATCAAAAGCCTTTTTCCCCCTACACCAACTGCTTTTATGTTCAATATAAGAAATGTGGAGAGGAAAACTTTTAGTTTGTGCCAAATAAAAGGCTCTTCTCCCCTGGCAGTATATATGTAAAACATGGCAAATTGTATGAGGGAAGAGTGTTCCTTTGCTGGTAGTGAAAACAGAGTACAGGAGTGCAGGAGAGCTGCTGCAAGCTTATCCTCATGTCTCAAACAAGGAATAGAAGCAGGATTATTTGTTTATGGAAGGATTATTATTTGGGGGCAGAATTTATCTTTGCAAATCTTGGTAATGAATTGACTTATTGCATCTCAATCTGCCCTGATGAAAACTCACCTCTGTTACACTCTATTGTGGGGTTGAGAGGGGGAGGGGGAGTCACAAATGTATTTTATTCTGACTGGGAGCATACAAATATGTAGCTTAAAAAAAATTATTGTTGCAAAGCACAATCCTTTACAAGTAATAATGAAGCAGATTTAGCAAGAAAAAGCTATTCCAATTGGTTGTAGCTTCGATACATGTGCTGTCAAATTCAATATTACGGTCTTCCTGCTGCACCTGAACTGATGCCAAACAAATATATATTAATTCCTAACCTGTATTAAATCCTAATCTGCAGATAAGTGCATAATACTGTGCTCATTGTTATTACATCCTAGCTCCCCAAACCACCCTCCTCTCAAAACGCAGCTGACAAAAAAATGCAGTGAGGGCTTTGCCAAGCCTGGAATGTCTTCCAGGGTAGAAGTCTGGCCTTCATCCAATTTCAAGCATCTTCTGTAAAACACATTGCTGTTATTATTTTTCATCTTATTTCTCAAATATGGCTCTTCCTTAAAACTGGCTAAGAGAGGATTCTCTATGCTTATGAATATCAGGATCAGAATAATCTCAAATTTGGATATCAAATTCAGGAGGCAAAGAAAAATACAAATGCATGACCAAAATACTATTTCCAGCAGGAAGTCTATTTCATTTTTCTTTTCACTGTATTTCCTGGACAATATTGTAGTCTAACTAAAATGATATCCTATATTTACCAAGAGTTAACATTAATGCAGGGGTCTGTGACTTTCACTAAAGGCTATACACTTAATCCATATAATTCATGTATTTAATTAAATTAATTAATATTAAATGCAGATTTCATTTTACTTAACTGAAGTTTAACTGTTCAAAGATATATAGTAATCTCTCAATTAATACTCATGTTTAAAATAAATTAAGCATGTGGATTTTTTTTTAAAAAGAAACAAATTATATGCTTAATCCCCCTTGTATACATACATAATTCTCATGTCCAGAGGATAAAGCAGAACAAATCAAAGAAAGAAAGAAAGAAAGAAAGAAAGAAAGAAAGAAAGAAAGAAAGAAAGAAAGAAAGAAAGAAAGAAAGAAAGAAAGACATGTTATTATGTTGCTAGATATGAATAAAATATATGGGGAATACAGGGTGGGGCAGATGTAAAATCTTCAATGAACCATATTTAGACTATACCAAAATATATTCTAGACTAAGAACTAGTATTCTCCTAAAAGCAATTTCAAAACATGATATAACATTAAACAATATAAATTATGGAGTTCATTCACCTTAAATGACTTTCTTGATTTAGTATGAATTGTATGCTGTTGTAATCAAAATTAACACTGAAGGTCTATGCTTCTCAATACAGTAATTGTATTACGATACAATTTAAAACCCAAAATAACAAAATTTCATTTCATTCTAGCCATTGTCTATCTGCTGCAGAATGAAGGCCTCTTTTGCATGTTTCCAAAATTACAATACAATATATAACAGTAATCCCATGTTGTTGAAGATAAACCTCATAATACCACTTTTTCAGCAGCAATTAAGAACCAGCCATGGAAAGGCTTGATGATGGCATACCTAGATGTTAGAACCTTCTTTTCTGGGCTCACCTAATGTCCAAAACCTGAATTTCTCCACAACGCTTTTGGGAAACACACAATGCCTGTGATAATGATGTAAAATGGAAAAATTGACTTTTGTTGTTAGTACTCAAAGTGCTGCTTTATGGATTAGCAGAGGCTTCCAAGTAGTCACCAAAGGAAGACATATGTAGAATATATTGCAATAACCCAATAGAAAGTGACAAAGATAATGAACCACTATTTGCAAGGTTCTTAATCCAGGAATTGCTGCACCTGGTTCATAAGATGGAAAAGTCATCTTGGTCACAGTCTCTTCCCACTCCACAGAAGAAACTATGAGTCCAAGAAGTCTCTCAGATTGCAGGGGGCCTTCTACAATGAGATGTGCAGTTGTACTGAATTTGAATGGCTTCCACAGTGATAGATTGCTAATATCGAGTCTATTTTCCTTAACCAGACCCAAGCAGTCTTCAGGTACTTTGACTGTATCTTCTGTTCCGCTCACAAAGGCAACAGTCAATTGAGATTTATCAGCTTATTGATGATACCTCATGGCTTCATGTACTTATTAAACAAGAGAGAAGAGAGGGCTTAGCACCACCTACTGATAGTTCAATCACTCCCTTCCCAGGAACTATCCATTCAGGAAGAGGCACTAAATAACATGCCCTCTACCCAGTTCCACCCCTCATCGATAACCCTGGATGAAATATCCATCGTAATTAGAAGAATCATACTTCCTTTATTCAAATACCATCATATATTATCCACAAGAGACACAAATTTCTAACTTGGAAGTTTCAAATCTATTCCATGGGCTAAAACTCAAATAATGATTCTCTAGAAACTTTTTCTCTATTTACCAATCATATTCTCTTTCCCCCATGCATCCATATTAGCTGTTCATCAAAAGGACCAATCAGTATACAGTAGCATGAACTTCAGTGACATGTCCTTGATGGTATCATTTAACCCATTCCACACTCATAACTAATAAGGCATTTTGCCAAGAAGAGCCCACTGCGCCAACTCAAGAACAACCAATGCCATAGCTCAAGTTATATATGATGAATAAGGCATTTCAATACTGTCCTTTGGCAGAGAGTTGAATCTCCTGATTATCCTAAACAGATGGCAGCAGAACAGTGCTTTTGCTAGGAAAACATCCAGCACCATACAGAGAAAGGAGGAGCATAATTACAGCCAGAATAGCCAAGCTGCTTATATAGAATAACCCAGAATCTGGTGCGGAGGGAAGCTTGCATGCAAAATCCATATGTTTCCAAAGTAAAGGACCAAGTTCACTGGGAGACCAAGGTTGATTTTTTTTAGCCTGAAATTATCTCCTACAAAGAGAAAGAAAGAAAGCTTGCTATTTGGCAATAATAATTGATGGAAGATGGCAGATAGCAGATCAAACCTATCTAATCAACTCTTCCTATTTTGCTTTATCTCATTTTGATATATCTTGTTTCTACATGTAAACACTTTTTCTTCATCAAATCTAACCATTCTCTTTTATTTCATGGTGTTCTACTCTGCATTCATCACATTTAGCAGTAACTAGCAAGTTCTGGAGAAGAGTCACCTCTCCAAAGACAGCATCTATACTAAGGTTAGGCAACCTGTTGTTTTGGATTTCAGCCTCAGCCACCAAGAGTAACATCAAAAGACCTTGGGTATTGCAATTAAAAACACCTTCAGATCACTAGGTGACCTTCACCAGATATGGATTCTAGACCTCGTGAAACTACATATTTATCATTCTTCTTATTGTGCATCCCCTTCTAACCCTCATTAGAACATGGAGATATTACCCTGTCAGTGAGAAAGTCAGTTCTAAGAGGAGCCTGGAGAATGGGGATATCTATTAATCTGTTTTTTGGTGTTCATAGAATCTGTTCTTCCCATTATTGGTCTGCTACATTAGCATCATTATATTAAATTAAAATCAAATGCTGTTTTGAGCAAGTCATAATTACTTTTTCCTTTGCCAAATCTATTCTGCATTGAGGAATGTGCTAATGCAAATATTTAGAGGGAGAAAGTTTGCCTTTCTAAACAGCTGTGTCACACTCCTGACTTAAGGCACTTCCATCGAAAAACCAGCTCCAGGCCTCAGTGCTTCCTAAGCATTATCTGATTTCTGATTCAGCTTTGGTATTTTTCAAACATAGTAGCAATCTTTTCTTTGCAATGTTCAACTCAACTGAATTTTCAAAATCTGCCACCTCATCTTAGTTTCTAGGTGTATCTACCTTAAGCAAATCTTTTAAGAAGAAAAGTGGCTTGAATATCCTGCATTTCCCCAAATTCCATTATTTTTGCCCAGCATTAACTATATTACACAGCACGAAGGAAGGGCATGGATGTTAGTTAGTGCTAGCACTTAATTTTTATAGGGATGAAACAATTAATGTATAGCAAGGTAGGATGTATGGCAACTCTTGGGAGGGCAGTGATTTTGTTCCCCTTTTTCTAGCAATTCCAAGGTCATTTTCAAGATCTTGTTTGAGAAATTGAATAGTGAAAACAGTCAGTATGGGAATTCCCCCATATTATAATCTTGCAATCAACAATTTAAAGACATTTTCATACAACTATACAATTAAGTCATTTTTACATAATACTAAGTATTCCCCGTTATAACTTTAGACTTAAGTAAAGAACTAAAGAGCCAGTTTGGTGTGGTTGTTAAAGCATTATGCTATAAACCCAAACTCTGAGAGTTGTAGTCACCTTAGGCCCAAAGCCACTATGTGACATTGATTAAGAAACTTTTCTTTCAGGCTAAGAGACAACGGCAAACCACTTTGGAAAGACCTTGCCAAGAAAACTGCAGGGACTTGATCAGAGACAATGGAAGGAGCGGGGAAAAGAGCTATATATTTCTGCCCATTAAATTCTCTATTTTATTTGAAAAAGAGAAAATCAGGGTGCTATTCATAATTATTTGCTTATGTGCCAGAGAGGTAAGAGAATACCTTCCATAGGATCCAAGAGAAACAGTAAGATTTTTTAAAATTCTAATTGCAAACATACTTTTTGTTTAACAAAGAAATAAGATCTTCATGTTTAGATAACATAAATGCATTCGATTTGCTATACATCTTTAATACTAAAACTGTCAAATGTTTACAAACACTTGTTTTCAATATTAATCTTTCTGGAATCAAGTTGGGTTAAAAGTCCTTCTTTTAAGATCAAGTGTTTCAGAAATACAAATTTTGAAATGAAAATGATTTAGAAAGGGGTAGATTTAGACGTATATAGACAGATATATGCAGACACACATAAATATGTCTGTAGATTATTAAAAAATAACTACAATCAAATACAAAACAAGTCCTGATGAGTAAGTCATTAATGTATTGAACATTAATGTTCAATACGCTCTATTTGAATATTTGGATGCTTTTTATTAAAAAGAAGACCAAAGTTACACCAAAATGCAGACAAGTTAAAAAATAAAGTATAACTTCTGGTAAAATTTCATGAATAAAACAAGATGCAAAATATTGAATACAAACGCACTACCTTGTATTTCTGTTTTGTTTGTTTTCCGGCCCTTTCCAACATAGGAGTTTATATGATGAAAGTGTAAGGACTTAGCAGTTCATATGATATATTGTAATTCTAGCCCTATTTTATATTAATACCACAAGTATAGACCACCTCAGGTGGAAATGCAAACCATAATGCTATTTTGTGCAGTCAAAAAAAACATGAAACCCCAATTTGTGTTGGGTGCTGAATGGAAACTAGAAATATGTCAAGGAAGGATTCAGCATGTATATATTAGTACAAATGAGCAGTAATTGCTAATATGTTGGGATCATTTTTGCATCAGCTGGTCTGTCCCGAGAACCCTCTTTCAAATTAGGCTACCATGTGGCTATCAAGTATCCCCTCTTGTAACCAGAATTATATACTGTGCTCAATCAGATTAATCTGATTAAGATAGTGAGTGACTAATCCGTTAAGCTCCACATGAGTGGTGTTATGCCTGCTGAGCATCAGATTTGAAGCTAGTAATCAGCTAAGAAAAACGTTCAAAGTTAAACAAAAAAAACACCCTCTTTCATAGTTATCCTTGACTGTTCCTTTGTCTTGTGACCTTTGTAGTTAAAAACTGAAATTAGAACATTCATAAAAATAAGAATAAATCAACTGTGATGACAGCCCAGCTTTCATAAGGATACCAAGGACCTGTTAGCACTTTTCTTTGTTTGAATGCTTAATTAATAAATTAACAGCTTTGGGGGTTTTTGTTCCCATTCCAACAAGTCAATAGAAAATGAATAGTTTAACACCTGAAATTTTAAAAAATCCGACCAGTGCCTGCAATTGGAGCAAGTCTTTGATTTCCATTCTGTTCTTAAGAAAGATTTTGATCCAATAAAAATTCCTAGGCAGGAATTAATCCTTCAAGTGTCATTTTCATAATCTAATATCCAGTTGATCAAGATCAAACCAGTTGATCAAGATCAATATTAGGAATTTACTTTTAGTTTCTTTAATAACTTCTCTAGTTTTACTTGTAGTATGAATTGGGCTTCAGAGAAAGAGAAAAATTTCCAGGAATCCAAAATATCCTGGAGGAGGAAGGAGTGCTAGTGGTTAAAGCAGAAGAAAGGAAGAAGGAAGGAAGGAAGGAAGGAAGGAAGGAAGGAAGGAAGGAAGGAAGGAAGGAAGGAAGGAAGGAAGGAAGAGGAGGACGAGGACGAGGAGGCGGCGAAGAAACCAGGAGAATCATACTCCTCATTCCTATCAGTCTAACATCACTCAAGGAAGGAAAGTTGAGCAAAGCCTCTTTTAAGGATTCTGCTGCAGAGGGACTTTGATAAGAAAGAAGGGATTTCTTAAAAATATTTAGTGCCAAGTTTTAAAAAAAGAACTTTGTGTAAGCCTATAAGATAACTATACAATGCTCATTTTGGCCCTTTTCCAAAATTGCTGCATGGATTTTCCTAGACTAAACAATAAGCAACCACAGAAGTATATGAATCAGAATTGTCCAAGGTGAGGGTAACTCAGGTATGTTTAACAACAAACAAATTATCTTCCTCTAGGAATTGCCGCAACTGGAGAACTTATATTTTTATCCTCAAAAACAAATAAACAGGTGATTCTTCCATTATGGATAGTTTTTAAGCTACTATTCAAATATGATGGTGCTTGACTAGTACAACCAATCCTTGAAATTCTAGCTATTGCAGCATCCCACAATTATTTAATTACAATTTCCAATGTTCTCTGTGGACTTCCCACAAAAAATGGGAAAGCTTGCAGGAAGTCAGTAGTTACAGTCAGGTGAGATCCTTGCTTAATAACCCATGTAGACCTTGCTTTATAGTGGCAACCATAATTGCCAAAATTGCCATTAGTAAGTGATACAATCATGTGATGTCATGCTTTATAGCCATATCTCTTAGCAACTTCAATTCTGGTCCCAATTGCCATAGTAATCCAAGGATTACCTGCAGTTATATTAAAAGGTTACATTAAATAGTTACATTAAAAGACTATCACTATCACCAAAAGGAGTGCAGAGCAAAACAGAAGTTCCTTACATATATCTCTTCCTTTCAGAAAAGTACTAAAGCCCTTCGCCTACAATTCAGTTGGCTCTAATTTTGGATAAAATCATTTGCTTTGTTAAACAAGCTGTAGTGGCCAAGTCAAGCAGTGATAAAATTAGAATGTGCATGTCATTTGCATGACAGCAAGTAACCGTCATGACTGGGGAGGTTACTGTTTATTCAGGACTAACAGGTAGACTGCAAAAGTCTCAATGACCACTAGGTGTCAACAAAGAGATACAGAAAGATCTGTCAGTTGCTGCCATCTAATGAGGATTCAGAGGATAGTCCTAATTTAGGGGAATATATAGACCCAGCACTGACTCTTCTAGCACCATTTGTAAAGGTTATCATATTACATTATTGTAACAGTGCACTATCACTTTCTAGCACATTTGGGATAATCAGTGCACTTGCTGCAAACCAAGATAGAAGCTGATAGTCACTCTCTTGATAGTGTTTGCCCATAATTTATTTTCCTTATGTAGACAAAATAAATACAGTACACAGCTATTAACACATCTGTTTTTAAAGTACTTGATAACTTGTTTGAGCCTAGATCCAAGCTGCCTCATTTCCCAATGTAAGAAATGATTTCCTAACACACACATTGCAGTTTTTTTTTAAAAAAAAATTAATCTGAATAAAATCAAGCAAGAACTGTTTGCCAGGTTTTGGATAGCGTTGTAAGCTAATCATTCTCTCCAGGTTCCTAGTACTAAATTATGGAATAAATTAAATACATAATTTGGTGGTGCCTTTAAAAAAAGGTAATTACCAGCTATAATTCATGGAACAGGGCCAGTTAAAATTGGGCCTATATCAAATGGAACAGATAAAACTCTTTCCCCAGAGAGTCAGTTTTGAGAAATCCCATTTCACATTCCAATATTTTAACCTGGTTTAGTAAGAGATTCTGTTGCATAATCTGGTGCTTTCCCAATATATTTGGACTACACCTTCCAAAATTCCAAACTAGCACGGCAGGTCCCTTCATTAGCTGAGTTTTTATCAGATCCATTATGCCAAAAGCCCATGCTAATTTTGTGATCACCTTTGTATAGTCAAGCATGTATCCATAAGCATCTTACAAAACATGGTATCTAACATACTCCCTTCAAAATAGAATGCTTTATTCATTTGTGTTTGTCATTAGCCTTGGGAGACTTTGCACAATAGTCATTTATCAAAGTTTTCTTCTTTGCTGCACTTCTATATGTAGACCTAGGAGCAGAAAATACAATTTGTTGTGTAAATATGTATTGGCAATACAATGCACTTATTGAACAGTCTTGCTCATGTATAAAGATGGCTTTCTCAGTGGACCTATCTCAGTTTGACAATGCATTCCACAAACTGTGAGCAATTTTACAGGCATTTTAGTACCAAATTCAAATACCTTTATTCACCAGGCATTTACATTTATGCAATTTCTAACTTGCCCATTCAGGTTTATTTTCCTTTGATTGTTTAAAACTTGTGTTATTGCATTCCATTAAGTTTTGAATATCCACAGGTTGGTAGATGATCTGTTGGTGTCAGTTTCCATGAAATACGGCACAGAAACTCACAATTCATTATGTTCTTAGTAATTATGGCATTACATCAGGATCGGTTTCAAAGCTACCATTGTTCCATTTGAGTACCTTAACATAAAAGAATGAGGAAATGAAGAAAGCATTCACCTTGGGCTGTCTATTGAGTTAAATATTTAGTTACACCGGGAATTTTACCCTCTTAACCTGGAATAGAAGATTGATGGGACTTTGTTGGGAGGGAAAAATAAGTTCTGGGTATAATTAACTTCTAATTTTCCCATTTCTTCTGGACAGTGCTGTATTTAAGATAATAAACCAGTTACCCAGATTCAAGGGTTCAGCAGCATACCATTGCAGTACCATCATCATCAGGAGCTGCATCAAAGTTGAGAATTTTTTGTAATCTTCACCTATAGTAGCATAGCTTTAGGCTAGGATTTACCTTGGTTAAATAATTCTACTTCTTCATAACAGCTTGTCTCAGTTTTAAAAAAATGCTGCATGGCTTACAAATTAAAAAAATAAGGCAATCAGGGAGTGGAGAAGGGAAAAAAAAGGAGTGTGAACAATCTGTCTAGGACAGAATCAGCCATAAAGTGATATTTACATCTTGCCCAGACTAGGTTAATGTTGTTCTTGTTTGAATGATTTGGGTAACTGATTAGCAATTAATAATCAAATGATAAATAATAAATGAGGTGATGTTGCCCTTCAATTCTCTTCAAAGCCTTTTTAAATCCTCCAGAGCAGTGGTGCGTTATGGCCGGTACACCTTGGTACAGGCATACTGGTACCTGCTGGGCGCACCAGGTACCATTCTGGAGAGCCCACCCGCCCACCTCTGTTCCTTACCTGTATTTGACCCAGTTGGGCCATTTGCGCATGCACTCGCAGCATACAGCACCTGCGCGATGCTCCACCGAGCAGCTGGAGTGTTGCAAGGTGATGGTGCGCACGCTTGCGCAGCGCATGTCCACATGATGGGCACCCAGCCCCGTCACAGCGTATCGGTTGCGACAGGATCCGGAACTCACCATTGCTCCAGAGCCCTCTGAAAACTCCAGCAATAGAATATTCATTTGAATCCTTTCTTATAAGATATAAAACTATATCCTATTTTATTGTTACTTCATTTTAGTTTATCAAGGACAATCCAGGAAAAAGTTATTTGTTGACCTTTATGTTCATTGAAAGTAAACTTTTTCTGTTTAGTTTCAACCAAACCCAACAAACTATACTTTAACTAATACATTTTGTGCCTTGAATAAGTTTATATTTCAACTGATTACTTTTAGTGTCTTGAGTAGAACTCTACTTGAACTGATTAATTTTAGTGTCTAGGAAGTATATCTATATAAGAATAGACCCAGCAGATTGCTTCAAATGTACTACATTGGATGTTCAATAGCCCTCATTACTTTCTGTTAAAGAGGACTCTGAATCTCCAGTTGCAGAGCAGCTATCAATTCAAACTGATTGTTTTTTCTGGCAAGGATTGGTGAGGCAACAGCCAGTGGTTGGTGTCCAATGTATCATCATGTTGTTTGCATGCGACAAAAAGTAAAGACTTTTGGTTACCTTGGACTTCTGATCAATGGATGTGCCAGCATTCAGTTTTCCAGTCTCAAGGCAAATGGTAGTAGCCTTTACAGATTTAAATGTTATTAGAGTATATCAGGGGTGTCCAAACTTGGGAACTTTAAGACTTGTGGACTTCAACTCCCAGAATTCCCCAGCCAGCTATGCTATGCTGGCTGGGCAATTCTGGGAGTTGAAGTCCACAAGTCTTAAAGTTCCCATGTTTGGACACCCCTGGAGTATATATTGTTACAGGTAATCCTCAACTTACAACAGTTTATTTAATGACCGTTCAAAGTTACAATGGCACTGGAAAAAGTAACTTATGACTGTTTTTCACACTTAATGACTGTTGCGGCATTCTCATAGTCACATGATCAAAATTCAGGCACTTGGCAATTGACTCATATTTATGATGGTTGCAGTGTCCTGGGGTCGTGAGATCACCTTTTTAAACCTTGTGACATCAAAAGATGATGGGGAAGTGAGATTCACTTAACAACCTTGTTACTAAATTAACCGCTGCAGTGATTCACTTAACAACTGTAGCAAGAAATGTAAAGAGGGCCAAAATTCACTGAATAACTGTCTCATTTAGCAACATAAATTTAGACCCCTGGATGACAGCAAAGAGACATTCAGTAATTTTATCTCTTGGGGGCAGGCATGAAATCCTCTTATCTTCACTACCAGTTCGGAATCAGGAGCGCAAGCTCGTGTGCAGCACTTCAGCACATGCGCAGAACCTTCTGTGCATGCTTAGAGCGTCTGTGATGACATCTGGGCATGTGGGCGGAGCCTCCTGCCACTGCCACCGCTAGCGGTTTGCCTGAACCTGGGCAAACCAGCAGAATGCCTCCTCTGCTTTGGGGTCATCTAATGCTCTTGTGGCATCTAGACACCTTTCAGTTTAGAGAGTACAAATCTTCCAGTATATTTGGAAGGAAATCTTATGTCCTGAGATTTATAGATATAGTAAATAATTAGTTAGACTACATTAGAGTTTATTTTGAATGTACTGAAAGTCTTGTTCAATTTTTTCAGAGTTATTTTGATTGAGGCTTGGTCTCCATTTTGGAGACTAGACATTTTATCTTTGCTGATACTTCTGCCTGAAAGTTAGGCCTTGCCTTGAGCCCAATACTCAACTGCATTTTTCCTGTACTTTTTCTTTCTTTTATTAATAGGAAGTTGAAAGTATATTAAGAAGAATAGTTTTGGTCCTGTCTCTTTAGCTTGAAGGAAAGAAAGAGAATGTGGTGGTGGTGGCAATGAAAACAAGCCTTCAAAGTCTGAAAATAAGATGGTGCTGGTATAGTTGGATGAGTGAAATTGTTCCAATATAAATGTCAGACATTATATAATATTTAAGTTCTGCATCTGGAGATCAATTGCTGACGTATTAATAGATGCCGTGCAGAGGTGGGATTCACTTACCTTCCCTACCAGTTTGCAAATGAGAGTCCACGTGCCTCATCTACACATGTGCACCACCTTCTGGGAATGTGCAGTGCCTGCACATTACGTTGGGATGGGTGGGCGGAACCTCCCACAACCACTGCTACCAATTTCCCTGGATAATAAGCCCAATCAGGCTTTTGAGTGCATGCGCTAAAATAAACCCTCCCTGAAAATAAGCCCTCCCCAAAAATATTCCAACACAGCAGCAGCCACAAAGTACCATGCTCGCCGCCTTCTGCACCTCAAAAATAATAAGACCTCCCCAAAAATAAAGCCAAACACTTATTTTGGGGATCAAAAGAAAATAAGACCCTGTCTTATTTTCGAGCAAACACAGTACTTGTAATGATTTGCAAGAGTTTCAGGAATAAAGAGGGTTAGAAAACATCATGGAAGATATCAATAGATATTTATATTCGCCTTCCAAACAGAATGTTTCTGAATTCCAGTGGTTGGAGAACACGAAGATATGAATGCTGTTGGCTTTATGTCCTGTACAAAGGATTCTGGAGGCAGCTGGTTAGCCACTGTGGGAACAGAATGATGGACTAGAAAGACCTTTGATCTAATCCATCTTGGCTTTCCTTATATTCTTAGCCACAGACCAGAATCTACTTGTGCCATTTACTCAGCAGTTGGCCCACATTATCAGGGCATCCCCAAACCAGATGGAAGCCTCCACAATATCTCAGACATATACTGCTTTTGACTTAACAGATCCTCTCAAATCTGCTCAGCTTCAAACAAAAGTAACCAAGGGTGTGTAGTCTAAGTACTGTACCTGCAAATAGTTTAAGAATACTGGTCACTTTACCTACTTTTCTACAAATTAGAGGAGAAAGTAGCCAACATTTTTAAATTTCATAGTTTTGATGTGAGGAACTGGTAAGTCCAAGTACAATATTATCTGCCTTTTTTGTTTGCTTGATTTTGTCATTTAGATTCTAATTCTTTTTTTAACATTATAAAATACAGACTTTGCCCTTCATTGGCAGCCTACTTAATATGTGACAGAATGTATTGCTTTATTAGTCTAGAAGAAAACAAGTTTGCTTTTAATGTTGTCTGCAAAGCTCTGTTTTTCCTTTGTACAACATCTGCTTAAAATATTCTCAGACATGGTTTAGAATCATATCATTTCACGCACACCATTAGCGTGGCTGAATATCAAGGCCTTTTTCTACCTAGTGTGATCTCAGTCCCATGAGCCAAAGTCTAGTTGTCAGGGGACTTGTTGTAAGTAATGGTCATTTGTGTTTCATAATTATCTTGAATAAACACAATTAGTTCCACATTCTGCTGTTTTCTTCCTAAGGCATCTGTAAACATTCTGTACTATCCTCGCAAACAGCTTTTGGCAATCATTAAGGGGAAAAAACCCAAAGCAGAATTATTCTCTATGGATCCTTTTAATTTATTCCAAGAAATGTTCCCAGAGGAATAATGAGATCTACTACAGGAAAAAATAGTGATGGATTACTTTACTATTGTTGTATGTCATAACTTGAATGTAGCTGGGGGGGAAATCACAAAAAAGGACAGTTATTATAATTATAGTCAATTCTTGGGATTGTTCCCCATTCCATTATAAGCATCTTAAATATTACAGATTTAGTTTCAGAATCATTTTGTACATACTGTATATAATAACCACTAAACTCAGAAGAACCTGACCTCATAGAAATGTGTCAAGAAAAGAGCACTTTTTATCTGGCCTGAAAATTTATTTTTGTGGTTAACGTGTTCATTTTGAGAAGTAGGAATTCACATTTTCTATTACCCAGATTGTACTGCCTTGTTTGGGGAAACATATTTATAATAGTGCAGAAGATGGACTGATGGTGGCAAAAGAAAGCTGAGATAGCACCGAGGCGGTATTTCTGTTGAAAATATCATGGAATGAAACGTATAAGAAATAATAACTGAATTCTGGGAAGGTATTAAGACCTAATAATAAAGGAGTAAATTTTCTTCCTGTTTTAAGATGACTGAACAGAGATCACATTTTCACTCTTTCAATATTGATACCCTATGGCCATATCTATAATGAAGTAAAAAAGAGAATGGCTCTAAAAACATCTCTTAACAGCAAAAATAAGCCAAAAATAAAGATGATAGATAGATAGATGATAGATGATAGATAGATAGATAGATAGATAGATAGATAGATAGATAGATAGATAGATAAGAGAGAAAAATGATAGATAACTAGATATCTATAACACAGTAAAATCTTAATATTTATTGAAAAGAGAAGAAAAGTTATGGCAACTTTTGTCCTACAGTTGGATGATCACATCTGAAACAAACTTTTGGAGGCACATTGCTGAATATTGCCAATTTAACAAGCTGTTCTGTGCTGCAAGGGACATATTTATGGACATACTTTCAACAAGACATACCTAGTGTGACCAAGCTGTGCTGTAGTAAAGAGCAGAAACTATTAGAAAAATAGAGAGCGTGTTTTTTTTTACATAAATGATTTCACACATAGAAATTATTAAGTTCAGATCCACTGAGCAAAAAACACTCAGTGATAAGACATATTTGTCATAAGCAAGAAGCTATTATATGGAGTAGAACAAGCAAAATGGAGCACATTATTTCACTGTTAACCCATGCTGTGGTGCTGATAGTTCTTAATTGATTCTAAGGAACCTATTATCTCTAAATTTATGAATTTTCATGCTGTTTTTTTAAATAAGACTTTTAATATTGGTGTTACTAGTGTATTTCTGTGCATAGTTCAAAGTAGGTTAGCTTTGATTGGTATAAAGTCAGACTATTGGAGATACTGCATCTTCTGTAGTACTTTGGAACCATTTTTGGCATGAACCCACCAGGGCCTTTTCAACAGCCATTTTCTGGCTCCAGATGTCCTGAAAAGGGACGCCAGTTTTCTGAAATCTGTTGTCTCACACCAGCTGGGAAGAATTTTTTTCAGTTTTGATTTTTAAGCTGAATCATTTTTTAAAATGGATTTTAGATAGCCAGGAATGTTATCTACTATTGTTGTATTTGTTCTGTAGGGAGAACGAGGCAGGCAGGAACTGAGGCAAGGCAGGTTGAAGCTAACACAAACTTCATTAACAGTTTAACACGGCAAAATTTAAGGCAAACCTCGAACCGGCAAACAGCAGCATTTGACAGCTGACAGCCCTTTCATACTAAAGCTGTCAGACGCTGAACCAATAGAATGGCTGCATTCTCCTGCCAGCTGGCGGCTCGCGTCTCAACCAATCAGGGGCTGGCAATAATAGTCAATGGCGTCATAGCCTCGAGGACTTAACAGTATTTGCAGTTAATTCATTTTTGTTTTAGTCACAATTTTTGCATCCTACATAATTCTGTACGTTATTACCTTGTAGAGATCAGTTTTTACTGGAAAGGCAAGTTATGAATTTGGTCAATGCCTGGAATGCTCTATCTGACTCCATTGTTACATCCTCTGAGCCTCACAGCTTCAACCTTAAACTGTCAGTGGTGGGATTCAAATTTATTTACTACCAGTTCTGTGGACGTGGCTTGGTGAGCATAGCAGGGGAAGGATACTGTAAAATCTTCATTCCCACCCCACTCCAGGAGAAGGTTACTGCAAAATCCCCATTCCCTCCCAATCAGCTGGGGCTCTGGAGGTAGAGAATAGATGGTGGTGGGTCCAATAAGAGGTAGTATTTACTGGTTGTCTGAACTTCTTAAAATTTCCACTACAGTTCTCCAGAACTGGTCAGAACCTGCTGAATACCACCTCTGGTTTACCGTGGACCTTACTTAATTCCTAAGAGGTCTGTAAAGGGTGCATGCATAACATCCCTGTCCTGCTGTCCCCATCTATTTGTATTCATTTCTTTTGTTCATATTCATGTTTATATTTATACCTGCTATCCTGTACATGTTCGATGAACTAATAAATACAAATAAATACAAATAGGATCTTCTCTGGATTTTGAGTCTGGAGAAGAGCACAGCAGACTTTATATTCTCAACCTATTGGCTCTGTACATAAGTCTATTTGTCACCATCCATTATGTATACAAAGATCAGCATATAACATGATGTTTTCCTATCTGTGCCATCCAGAATCATGGGATAATAATTTCCAGAATTCCTAGTCACTATATCCAAATATAGTTTAAGGCAAGTGACGAGCGCAACTAACACATCTCCTCCCCAATCTGTAGCTAAATAGGATTTAATCACTGCCAAAGTATGATGTTAATTTGTGCTGTTGTATTATAGAATAGCATCACTACCTATCAGAGAGCTGTATTTATTTGTAAAGTTTTACTAACTGAGAGATTAAAAAAATATATTATCACTTACAGGTAGTCCTCAACTAATGATAATTCAGTTAACAACTATTCATTGTTACAATAATACTGAAAAAAGTGAGCTATGATCAATCCCCATTCTTATCACCATTGCAGTGTCCCAACCCTCATGTGATTGTGATTGAAACCCTTGGCATCTGTTGCACGTCTATGAATGTCACAGTGTCCCATAGGACATGATCACCATTTGCAACCTTGACAAGCAAATTGTGGTCACATGATATCTCACTTAATAATTATGAAGATTTTCTTAACAACCATGACAAAAAAGGTCGTAAAATTGGTGATGCCTCACTTAACAATCACACTACTTAATAACTAATTTTCTCATCCCTATTTATTTTTTATTTATTGTTTTTTGATAAATCACTCATTAGATTTGTTCACTCAAGGCGATGAACAAACCTAATACTACTTCCTCCTCCTATGTACTCCATAACTACCACCCTGTGAGTTGGGCTGAGAGACAGTAACTGGTACACTTAACTGGGTTTCATGGCTAAGGTGACACTAGAATTCACAGTCTCCTAATTGCTAGCCTGATGCCTTAACCACTAGCCCAAACTGCCCTGGTCATACGTCCAGGCTACCTTATATACCTTAATACTCCAAAGAAGTATTATAACATTAGAAAGAATTTTTCAGAAGTGACAAATGAAAGGGATTGTTGCAGAGGTGGTATTCAGCAGGTTCTGACCAGTTCTGGAGAACTGGTAGTGGAAATTTTGTGCAGTTCAGAGAACCAGTAAATTCCAGGCTGGCCCGACCCCCATCTATTATCTGCCTCCCGAGTCCCAGCTGATTGGAAGAAAATGGGGATTTTGTTGTAACCTTCACCTGGTGTGGGGTGGAAATGGAGATTCTACAGTATCCTTCTCCTGACACGCCCACCAAGCCACAACCACCAAGCTATGCCCACAGAACCAGTAGTAAAAAAAATTGAATCCCACCACTAGATGGTTATGACCGCAGGTACTAGTCAAATCCACGGAGCGTGAGTGCGTATTTAGTTGGCTGTGGATGCCACCTATACACAATCAGAGCTGACATTTAACAACAATTGGGTCCACAGTAGCAATATAGTGAAACAAACTGAAGCCAGAGACTTCATATTCTCTGCAACACTAACTTTATCTTGTCCTCATGGCTGTTGCTTCCATTTTATTTCAGCAAAGTCTTTTATACAGATAGAGCAGCTTGTTTCCTTGACAGCACAGAATGAACTATTTTGGTTTTCTTTGATCTGTGTCTGTTCAGCATACTGTATCCATAGAAATAGCTTCTGTCCCAAGACTACAAGCATGTTGTATTATGTATGCCTAAAATAGTGTGTTAATACTGCATTAAGTTGGCACTGTTCACAGCCTGGAAAGTCATGAAAAGAAACTTTAAAGATCCTCAAAGCCTTGTTGTAGAGTTTATGTGTCTCGTGCCTGATTATTCCATTAACCATCAATGCCATAATCTTAAAAAAAATTTTTGCAGATGCTACAAAGCTTGAGCTTATTTTAAAAGTTTGTGCATGCTTTAAATTATACATTGACAAACTATTTCAGATTGTATTCAAGTATAATCTTTTACATTTGTTATATATGACCATGACAATTGAGGGGTTGTTGGTGCTGTCTGCCCTTGGATATTTTCTTGCAGATGTTTTGTTAACCAAATTAGATAATATCAACAGTGCTAACCCAACAAAATATATCTGGTTCATGCCTAATGACCAATGTATTTTCCATATAGAGCATGGGATACAATTCAGATACAAAATGCATCTGTGGAAATGAGTAGTAAATATGAGGCAATAAACATATTAATTTTTGACATACCCTAAATGCCCTTTGCTGTTTCTGTTGGTAAGTACAAATATCCCTATTCTTCTAAATAATAGATAGATAGGTAGATATATAGATATTGAACATCTGTCAGAATGTTGTTTTCATATTTAAAAAATCAACTTTTCAATTGTAGCTTCAAATAATTTTATCTCTTTAAAGCAAATAGCAATTTTGAAACAAATGTTGCCTTTAATTTCAAAATCTTCTGATATTTTATAATATGTTGGAGCTAAAGTCTTCTTTATGAACATAGAACATAAGAGTATTCTTGAGAACAGAAATCTAACCAGAGCAAGGATGTTTGTAGCAAGTTTTATAATTGTATTATAACAGAAATAAGATGAGCAAATTCTAGCATCTAGCTAATGCATTCTGCAAAGACAAGCATTAAAGTGCGTTCATTCTCTAAGACTATGACTGAAGAAGAAATCCAGAAAGAAGTAACCTCAGATTACCAATCACAATTACACATTCACTATTCTAAGAGAACAGAAAGTACATTCTCAACTTTCTCTTTAGACCCTATTCCTCCCAGGCCACCCTCATCCCTGGCAGTAGATCATGAGTTTCTGAAGAACGAGGTGGCATTAGATTTGTACCAATAACATCCCTTCTCAGTGGTTCGTGCAGCAGCAATACACAACTCCTTTTTGTTTAGTCACCACATTAAAAAAGATTATGAAAAGATGGTATTGCTTTTGTGGCTTTCATTAGGAACTTGTTTGTGAGGTTTCACTGGTGCTCGGGGTCCTTACCATCTGCAAGGACCGGGGGGAGGCTTGCTTCTCCGGGGACCCTCGCAAGGGTGCATGCCATAGCATGGGGGCACCTGGCTCAAGAACAACTCGACACCATGAAGTCCTCGAGGTGGGGTGCACCCAGATTGCTCCGTCCGACCCCTTTTATTAGGAAGCTTACACAAAGAAATAACATTCTATTGGTCAAAGAGCCAAGCATATGCATAGATAACTACTGCCACATATACAGAAACATGGTACTGCACATAGCTTCTTCATGGTCACCTGATTTACAGGAAATCTTGTAAATATTCAGGAATGGGAAAGCGAAACTTATCTTGTACTTGGGCCTAGCTTCAATCCAGGCCAGTGATCGCTACACTTGTTCTGGAAGAAGTTGGCTGCTAAACTTGTTATGGCCAGTTTCTGTCTGTCAGTCCTGTGTTTTGCAACATGTACCTTATCATTTCAATAAGGGGCAAATACTTCCTCTCTAACATATCACCTTATTCTGTGACAAAAGTTACTGTGGTTTCACAATTTCCCTGCTGTTTCAAGTATAATTTACATGTATCTTATTATATATATTTATCCCATTGTCTATGTTTAGTATCTGAGGCTTTCCTTAAATATTTTTAATAAAATCATAAGTTCTTTATTTTTACCGTACAAATAGCATCTGAGGCTCTGTGTACCATTCACTAGTGTCATTTGGTTACACAATTTTTGTGGTTGCAATTCTTTACTGCCCTTGCTTTCTCTTCTACACAGTTTAATTCTAATTTTCTGGAGGAAGTATTTCATAAGTAATATTCCATTTTCTGTCACATAACAATTATCTTTAAATTTTACATCATTTCCAGAGGTGGGTTGCTCCCAGTTCGGCCTGGGTAAACCAGTAGTAGCATTGGCAGGAGACTCTGCCCACCCGACCAGACGCTTCTGCGCATGTGCAAAAGCATCACACACGAGCATGCGCAAGAGCGAACCAGTAGGAAAAATTAGAAACCCAACACTGATCATATCCTTTATGTGTTATATGGTTTACAGACAGTAGACATCACTCCAGATCTAGGCTTATAACCCTATTGGCAATTGAAACATTTTATTTCTACATATCAGTTTCCTGAGAGTAGGAAACTAATCTGAGCAAGGATTAGTGAAGGATTAGCAGATTTTCTAACTATAACACAGGGAAATTTATTTACAGTAGGTATATCACAGAGATATGCAAACTCTTCCTCTTATTTGGAGAAGAATCCAGCAGTATGTGCTCGGAGCATGTACTTAGGAAGAAAGGCTGAAGGAACTGGCCTTAGAACAGTAATATTATAGGCAAAATGCAAGGTGATTGACTAATAAAGAAAGGACATGAAGTTATCTATCTAGTGATAGTTAAGCTTGTGATCAGTAGGTGATAAAATATTAGGCACAAAGAACCAAAAGAACTTCATGAACATCAAGAACAACAATTCAACCCTATTCTATTTCCCGCGAGACAGTCAGTGTACTATTAATGTTGGACTTGAATCAATGAAACAAGAATTCAAGTGAGCATTTAAATTAATCACTCCGTCTCAGCCCAGCCTAACTTTCTACTTCTACAGCTTTTCAGGCCAGGCAATGATTTAACAGTATCTTGTAATGATATTTGAGAAGGGGACTAACCTTAGGAAGCGCGTGGGACAGACTGGACAACCAATTATAAAAGATATCTCAGCCCACAGAAAGGGGATAATGTAGAAACATTTTTAGGAGGGACCCTCCCTCGTTCTCAAAAGAGTGGAAGGAAATGAGAAAGGAAACTTGCAAGACTTTTGCTAATGTAACCATATAATAAAGATAGAACTAGTACTTTTGATGTGCTTCTTCTCTGGACTACTTTGCAGGTCTAGCAAATATTAATATAATATAATAAAAATTCAACTGTAAATCAAGCTAGTGATTTGTATTAGAATATAGATAGATGATAGACAAATGACAGAAAGACAGATAGATTCTGTAAATTGATTTTTATTTTGTTATAAAGAAACTCTGCCTGTGAAATCAATAAACAAAATCCATAAAGTACTTTTCTACATCCCTTGGGAGAGAAGGGGAAGAGGAATATGGCTATCGTGGGTGGGTGGGTGGGCGGGTGGGCGAATATCTTACTGTTCATGTCAGCATTATTTTATTTTCCCCCCAAATTGACTTTTTTCTAATTGCCTTGCCCACTTTGCAGCAAGCATCCTTATGTATGAGGCATGTGCATTCTGGTTCTAGTGTGCTAAAGTGAGGATGAGCCATGGGGAGCCCTGCCTGTACCACTGTCCTTTGCTATTCTTGATTCCATGGCCTCAGGCAATGGTTTACATTTTTAGGACAACAGCCGGCTATCTGCAAGCAGCAGAGCACTCGTCAGGCTTCATTACTGCACACAAAATGACACAAGTGAGCCTGTGGTCACAACTGTGTTTATGGTACACTGAAAAGCCATTATATCTCATTGTAACCACCACAACAATATCCCTATATAAATGCATACATTGACCCAAACAATTTAACTTATTTATACAGAATAATATCAATAAAAATCAACAGCGAACAAATGTTTGGGTTCTAATGAGGGCTTCAATCAAGGCCTCTATAAATTTTATAAGACATTATTCTCTTTTTCCTATGCCCATAATTTGTCTCTTCTAAACTCATATAGTACAATAGCAGTTAAACAATCAGCCTTTTTTCTAGGTTAATAATTTGAAGAGCATAATTTGTATCAAATGACTTGCTTAGAAGTAACAAAGTAAATTGCTTGGGTATCATTGTATATTAAGACAGTGAATTTATAATTAAAACATCTCTCCTTTCTTTATAATAAGTTGACATTGTTGTATGTCCAATGGGCATATCTTATTCTCAAGTTAACTCTAGTGGATATGGCTCAACTTCGTACTAAATTCCCTTTCACTGGGGAAATTCAAAGGCATACTAACATATTGAATATGCATTAGTATACCAGTATGGTAATAGCAAAGTAGCAGCAGTGGCACAAAGTCTCAAACTGGATTAAATGTTTTTTAGAGTATGAGAGAAATCAGCTTCTCTTGTATTCAAAGGACAATCATACTATCATTCACGTAAACTGCAGCACTACGTTGGAACAGGAGAATGCTGCCGTTTCTACATACATATCATACTTTGCTCCTCTGATGTTCACACATTAGGACATATTGCTTGCAAAAGGATCCCAGGAATAATATTTCTTTGCAAGTAGACACTTTGAGTGATCAAAGCTATCTCTCAGGCAGGTAATCTACCATCATGCATGTCTATGGAGATTTTCAGTCATCCAGGTCCCGATTGTCCCAAAGGTGATTTTTTTTTCAAGAGGCAACTGGACTTTCTGGTTTTTCCTTGAGGAAGTTTCATTTCTCATCCAAGAAGCCTCTTCAGTTCTTAGAGAAAAGCAAAACCTCTTCAAAGAAAACCAGAAAGTCCAGTTGCCTCTTGAAAAAGCACCTTTGGGACTACCATCATGCAATTACATACACACTGAAGCTCCTTTACAAATAAATGTGTTTCACATGCAGCTTGAAGAGTGGACCTAGGATGCAAGGGTCAGAACCAAAGTTTGACAGTGCAGCAATCAAGCATGACCAGAAGCATCAGGAAGGCAAAAGCAGAGCAACCAAAGGATGGAATGAGGGTCAAAAGAAGAAGAAGAAAGGAAAAGAGCACAAAGAAAGAGAAAATAGATGGGTTTGGGTGGGAAAGCAGGAAACAAGAAGACCAAAAGGGAGCACATTGATAAACATTGGATCTAGTAAATTAGATCTTGAATTTGTCAATTTTTTGTGTTGTGCACATGCCTCACAAACCAGATATTTATATAATTAAGGACAAGATTGTTAAGAACAGAGGCAATGAGATCTGCCTCACTGAAGCCCTTCCTAGCTTCACCCAGTTGTTCCATTGACCACATGTTGTACATACTTCCAGCACATCCAAAAGCCACCTGGAAGTCTATGAACAGATTCCTGTACCTTTGCAGAGGTGTCTTCTAACCACTAGAAGCAAAAACCCTAGAAGTAATAAAGCATTTCTCTTTTAGAACTATGGAGGGGGCACATTGCTTTTCAAAGGTTGCTTTGCAAGAAACTTTACTGAAGTGAAGCAGCCCTTCAAAACTTTGCATAGGCCTAAGAATAATGCAAATGCATTCGATTTGTCTTTGACCCGCCTATTCATACCTATCAAAGCAGCCATTTTGAAGCTTCATGCAACAAGTTTTCAAAATTCCAAACGTCTCGACCCTTATATTTTGAGAATTCATTTAAGGGCTTACATGAAACATCCTGAATTAATAAATATATATGAAATCCATATGATCCCTTCACTAAAACATAGTACTTACCGTACTTATCAATGCTTATCTCAGAAGATACATATTCCAAGAAGACACAATTGCAATAACATTGCTACAATTTGGACTGCAGGTACTTGCTTATTCAAATAAGCAAAGAAAGCAGTTTGGGGGCACACACACACACACACACACACCTTTCTTTAGATAAAGAAAAATACAACATTGGGCAGATATTTTACATGAAGGCATCTATTTTTCTGTAAGAAATACCTGAGGGAACATAGCCACGTAAATTGTATGTACTTGTTTCCAACACCCCTGGGGTTACTGTTGATTAAGTAAATCCTGCCAAGTCTATCAACTATCTTCCTTAAAACCATTAATATAATAAATGCCTAAAAAGCAGTTACGGCATTACTAATACAATGTTTTAAAACAAAGCATTCTATATAATACTATATAATACATTATGAATAGGAAACACAAGTCAGGAGAAAGATTTTTGAAGATTTAAGCAACTGTTCCAGCTGGTGAAAACGTATTAAAGTACATAATCATACTATTCTTGAAAACATGAATTACATTTAATCCTAGATTTAAAAGAATATTATTAGATTTTAGCAAAATCAGTGTTTTTTAGTTTCCCATCTGGAACATTAAAAATGACCTATCATACAGGCCTATTAAGAAAGATGAAAAGTAAAAAATCAAAGCCTCCTTAATCTAAAGGCATAATTTGGCAATATAGGTAGTCCTGGATTTATGACCACAATTGAGACCAACATTTCCATTGCTAAGCAAGACAGTTGTTAAGTGAGTTTTGCCCTGTTTTACGACCTTTCTTCCACAGTTGTAAGTGAAACACTGCGGGTATTAAGTTAGTAACATGATTATTAAGTGACTCTGACTTCCCCATCACCTTTTGCTGCCACAAGGTTGCAAAAGGTGACCACAATCTTGAAACACCGCAAACATCATAAATACCTGCCAGTTGCCAAAGCATCTGAATTTTGTTTATATGACAATGAGGATGATGCAATGATGGCAAGCATGAAAAATGGTCATATATTTGGGGGCATTTTGAATGTCACTAAATGAATGGTTGTAAGCCAAGGACTACCTGTATCTGGTTTTCCTCCCTCTATTCACTTTTATGAAAAAGGTCTTCTGCAGTCAAGACATAATCCTAAGACTGAAAATCAGGCTTGTCCGATATTGCATCTTTTCTATCCTGTTCTACGAAGTAGAGAGTTGGTCTCTGACAGAGAACCACTTGAAGAAACTAGAAGCATTTGAAATTTGGATTTACAGATGGCTGTTATGTATAAATTGGGTTGACAAAATCATAAATGAGGAGGTGATAAGCTGCCTGTGAAAGCAAAGGTAAATCATCAAAGCCATTAAAAAGCAAAAGTTAGAATATTTTGGAGATGTGATGTGACACCCAGAAAAATATGGCATCCTTCACTTAATCTTCCAGGGAAAAATTGAAGGCAAACGAGATCCAGGCAGAAGAAGAACATCATGGTTTCAAAACCTAAGGACTGGTTTGAACAAAACTCAGCAGCGCTTTTTCATGCGGCTGTTGACAAAAATAGAATTGCCAACATCCGATGACAGATATGGCAGGAGGAGGAGGAGGAGGAGAAGAGGAGTCACTTTTATCCAATTGGAAAACCTATCAACAACCATTATCTCTCTGATCTGAGGATTGAGACAAATAATCAATTTTCATCGCATCTTCACACAAGAAAATGAATTTTCCCTTCTTAAGAGGCAGATATTGTGCCTAGACCTTGAGTTTTATGAAGACTAATGCAATAGAAATAGTTGGACTTTCAAAGTTTCCTAAGAATTGTCTCCCATTGAATGATTCTATTGAGGAAGAACCTTCTCAGGCAATATTCTCTCCCTGGCTCTGAAAGAGGTAATTCTACTCCCTGAAACTCCAATCATCTTTATTCTGTCATAGTCAGGAGTGGGCTTCAAAAATTTTACCAAGGGATTCTCTGCCCAGTTGCTGGGTGGGCATGGCCAATGGTGGACGTGGCCTAGTCGGCCTCCTGCACAATAGCGGGGGAGGTGGTTTTGCCCTCCCCAGGCTCCGGAAGCTTTCCTTGAGCCTCCAGAAGGGCAAAAACGGCCTCCCCAGGCTACGCAGACCCTCTGGAAGCCAGAAATGGGCCTCTTTCTGGCCTTCCCGAACTTCCAGTAGGCCCATTTTTTTGCCCTCCATGCGCATCCTGCATTTACCTGCATCCAAAATGGGTTGTGTGGAGACTCCTGGGAGGGGAGGGGTAGGCGGGGCCAGCCAGGAGTGGGATTTGGGGGTTCTCCAAACTTCACAGAAATTTAGCTAGAGGTTCTCCCCAACCCCTGCGAACCCCCAGCAGCCCACCCCTGGGACTCATAGGCAAATGTTTCCAGAATTAGGCATGTATGTTTATACATACATTGCAGTTTTTGTAATATTTAGGTGATTTACAGTCCTCTCTAAGTAGTTTACAGAGTCGGCATCTTGCCTCAAACGATATGGACCCTCATTTTACCAACCTTGGAAGGATGTAAGATTGAATCAACCTTGATCCTGTCAAGATAGAAGGAATTGAACTCTTGGCAATGAGCAGAGTTAACCTGCAATACTGCATTCTAACACTTCAACACCACAGCTCTTACACCATGGTAGGTATAGCTATAAGTTCTGGTTATCCATAGGATTCCATATCTCCAATCATTTTGGGCACAGTGGGTATGCTATAGGTCATCTCAATTAAATCTTGCCATATTGTGGGGCCAAAGAAATACACCTTCTCTGTCACTGCTTCTGTTTACAGGCCTTGGTTGGTATGTTGTGGAAAATATTGTTTTATTGCTATTGTTATTTATTTTGGGCTATCATATTTTGCTGTCATGCCTTTAACTGTATTAATTGTGTATTTGAATCTTATAAGCCACCCAGATTCTTTTGGATTGAGTGGCCTTAATCAATTTCATTTCTTGTGAAGGAACTGATAGGTGGGCAAAAATGCCAAATCCAAACTGAATATCTGGCTGACTGTGTGATGGACCATAATAAAATAAACAAATAACCACTAATATAAGTAATAAAATAATGGGGAGTATTTGTTAGTTTATTTCTTTATTTTACAGCTGCCCAATTCAACAAAGTGACTCTGGATGACTTAAAAGTCTAAAATTATAAAACAATTAAAACAATTTAAAAACATTAAAACAGAAAGAAAAATCCACAAAATAAGTAAATCCGAATAGCAGCCATGATGAATCAACTAACAGTAATGCCAAGGAACAGGATTCTTAATACATTCTGAGCCCCAGCCAAGTTTTTAAAGCTTTGTGAAAAGGCAACAGAATTAGGGTCATTCTAATCACCAAGGGGAGAATATTCCATAAGTCAGGGGCTACAACAGAAAAAGGCTGTTTAGCACTAGTCATCTTTCTTTAAGACTACAAAATCTGGCATAGGTCCCAGTTATTTAAGAAATGGTCTCTCCCAAATGGGATTGGCCTGTCTTTCCCGCACCAGCACAAGGGAATGCAATAGATCCTTGATGGCGAACCTATGGCACGTGTGCCACAGGTGGCACACGGAGCCAAATTTGCCAGCATGGAAGGCCTCAGCTCTGGCGCGCATGCGCATGCTGGCCAGCTGATTTTCAGCCTTCTGGAGGGCCCGGGAGGGTGTTTTTGCCCTCCCCAGGCTTCAGGAAAGCCTCCAGACCCTAGAGAGGGCAAAATGCAGGCCCAACGGGCCAATTGGAAGTTTGTTCCCAAACTCCGCCAACTGGCCTGGGATCCCAATGGGGGTATGTCATTCTTGTCATAAATAAGGACAAGAGTTTACCTGCTGCCTATATGCATTTTCTCCCTTCCTTCCCTTCTTCTCAATTTCAGCTCAATTTTAGTGTTAATATTTATTGTTTTAATGTTTTATCTTGTAATCCCTTTTTTATTGTAAGCTATCTACAGTCACCTCTAGATGAAATAGGCAACATGATGATGATAGATAGATAGATAGATAGATAGATAGATAGATAGATAGATAGATAGATAGATGATAGATAGATAGATAGATAGATAGAATATAAAGCTTCTAACAGTTCCAGATAAATGCTAGAGCAGTGTTTCTCAAACTTGGCGACTTTAAGTCCTGTGGACTTCAACTCCCAGAATTCCCCAGCCAGCTATGCTGGCTGGGGGATTCTGGGAGTTGAAGTCCACAGGACTTAAAGTCGCCAAGTTTGAGAAACACTGTGCTAGAGGAATACAATAAATCTACTAAGTCTATTAGCCTTCTAATTCTAAAGTGTTGGTAGCCCTGAATTTCTGTTGCCTATATACAGCAACACCATGAAGTATAATGTTTTTATTTTTGTGTGGATCTATTCACACTAAGGTTTTAGAACCAAGGCACTTCTGTTGATTAATCAGTGTCCCTATCAACCAAACAAAGCCCATAAAAAGCTGCATAAAGAAATAACAACAATAACAATTCAGATACTTCTTTCAGCAATCTTCCAGCAATAAGAAATATGTTTACTTGACACTTTTGTTAATATTTTACTTGTTCAGAAATATTGAGTAAACAGGGCATGTATTCCTGGCACTCTTCATTTTAAATCAGAGATAAATGGTAACTTTGACTTCTCAATAAGTTTATTATCTCCCAGTACACTCACACTCACTCTCTCTCTCTCTCTCTCTCTCTGTCTCTCTCTCTCTCTCTCTCTCTCTCTTTCTTTCTTTCTTTCACTTGCTCTCTCTGGTCCATATTTTCATTTCATCTGGGCTGAGTGGGAGAACGAACTCTAAGGGAGGTCTTAGCAGATGGTTGTCACAAACTGCATACGGCAATTGAGAATTAGTGTGCAAGCATATGCAACCTGGTATAGTATGAAACATTCCAGCATATGAGCACTGAAACAAGCCAGACTTGTGCAGAATTTTTCTTACCAGAGGCATTCTAACATAGCTTCCTTTTCTTCTTTAACCCATCTATGTTTTATACATTTTGATTTCAGCCATGATGAAAGCAAGCAAAAACTATATAATACCTATTTTGATCATAAAATTTTAAATACAAAGATAAAAACCACATGGAATATATCATATGGGAGATGGACAGTCAACTTTACATCCTGTTAGTATAGAAATGTAACTGTAGAGATATTACTTACAAGTAAAACCGCCATTCCTAAAGAAAACATGGGAAACAAAGATGGATCCTTTGGCCCTGTCTTTCCACTTCAGTCTCTCTGTTTTAACAGGGAAGATCTGCAGCAAGGCTTGAACCGGCTATGTCCATACAGCTGAGAATCCTGTGCAAGCAACCTGTATAAAGAATCAATTCTCAAATCCTAAACCAGGTTAAAATTTCCCATTTTTCCCCATTTTCCACAGGTACATCAGCTTGAAAACTCATAAAAGTTGGATCTTCCTTCTTAATATCTGATTCAGTCGTCTTATAATAATGGACAAGATGTGTAATACTTCTTTTCCAGGCAGGTGTAATCCAGATGGAAGGCATTGCTTGCTCTTACATTCTGTTTATGCGGCTCAGTAATTCCTCATAATTTCTCATTGTGTCCTCCAAAGAACTGAGACTGTATCAAAGGAAGGTGCCTTCATGGCATGTCCCACTGTTTCTTGACCTTTGAGCTTTCCCTTTCTCCAGGATCTCAGGGGAGTGGGGATCAAAGAAAACAAGGAGAAAGTCTAAACATTGGCATACAAGGCAAGGCAGAATTACATACTGGACGACCAAAATACAAATCAACTCAAAACTACAGGAGTCCACCAACATGCACATAAATCATTTATAATGATAATCCAAGACTAGGTCCAAATCTCATTAAAGTATATGAATCCTTAATCTATTTTGGCAAAAGAGAGCCAATACACATTTTTTCTTTTTATCATAAATTACAGTTCTGTGGCACTGTGCAAATATTACCAAGCTGTAAGACAGCTGTGCTCCATTAAAATGTGTAATGGTCGCTGATTTCTTACAGCACATGGTCATCAGGCTGAATCTACAGCCAGTAATTAGGAAGATGAAATGTTTAATTGTGCCTTAATTTTGATAAAATTTATCTGTCACACATCCCGTAGTTGAGCATTATGCTCACAAATCAATGTCATCAGGCCTGAGCACCAGACTCTTGTTCCTGACAGATTCATTTGAATATCAAACCACACACAAGCAGGAAGTGGGGGAGAGAATATACAAAAGAAACCCCAATGCACAAACACACACAAAAAATAAAAATAAACAAGCGACATCTGACCACCTTTTTAAAAGCAGGAGAGATCAAAATCAAACTGTTGTGACAGTCCTGCCTTTTCTAAGAGGTGGCATCTTGTTTGATTTCCAAACACCATTTTTTCTCTCCCCCTACACACTTTTTTTTTCCTTTTTAAATTTGACACCATTTTTCAATCGGCAGGGTTGTCTCTCCTCCCAGACCACCTCCATTCTATTTTCTGCATTTGTTGCTTGGCTGCAGACTCAACCAAGGCTAAGCCAGAGTCCATTGTGTGCACCAGAAGTGATCGTTTACTTCCCTGCTGGCAGTGGCATCAGCCAGCCTTCCAGCAGTTGCTCATGCGCAGATTAGTCTGAGCCTGAGTCATTTTATTACAACTGTTGTTGGAGGGAGGGGAGTTGTGCTGAGCCTGTGAGCGGCATGGCAGAGGGCAGTTTCAAACACGCCTGCTGCAATTACAAAGCTGTCTGTTTTTTTTATTTCATACTGAAGCACCAGCCATTCAGATTAAGATGACATAACAGTAGCACAGCAGGTTACATGGGAGAGGTTTTTTTTTTCCTTTCTTTCTGACCCAGAATTCATACTTTGAGCCATTGAATTGTTTCAATTAACAGAAATAAACGTGGTGTTTTCTTCTGGTTCTGCATAAAGAAAATAGCTAGACTGTTGCTTTTGCTCCATGTACAAAACTGTTCCCTTGCAGTATATTTGTTAAGGGACAATTCTTTTCTACAGGCAGGATTAAATACAAATATTATTGCCTTCATAGGCTGCTTTTTACACCCACTCCCCTTCTCTCTTTTTTTAATCCCCTTCTATATTCATTGAGAAATCTGGAAAATATAGTTCAAAAAAAATATATCAATTTGCTTTTGTGTTGAGGTCCTTTAGTATTCGTATCGCATCTTTTTCATAACTGATGGGAAATATAGTTGAAATTATTACTATTTTCATCTTGTATCATACTTTTCAACAAGTTGATGCCAAAATTCTTTTAACACTGGTACTCCCGTTATTTTAAGAAATTTGTTGAAACTTGGGATGGTCTAGAAATGCCTTTGGTTCATATTCTAATGAGATGTGACCTAAATTTACACTTTAAGACATGAACTTTATTATATATAGTATGTCAATCTTTGAAATTCAGGTAAAGGTTCCCCTCACACATATGTGCTAGTCATTCCCGACTCTAGGAGGAAGTGCTCATTTCCGTTCCAAAGCCAAAGAGAAAGCGTTGTGCGAAGATATCTCCGTGGTCTTGTGGCCGACCTGACTAAACACCAAAGGTGCACGAAATGCTATTACCTTCCCTCCAAAGGTTGTCCCTATTTTTATATTTTGCATTTTTACATGCTTTCAAACTGCTAGGTTTGCAGAAGCTGGGGCAAATAATGGGAACTCACTCTGTTACGCAGCACTAGGGATTCAAACCACCGAACTGCCGACCTTTCTGATCGACAAGCTCAGCGTCTTAGTCCCTGAGCCACTGTGTCCCTCCAAAAATTCAGTTAAAAATTCAGTTAGAAAATAATACTTGTAGTTTAAGGTTGTAACGAGGAGTCATTGGTGCTCCCTTAATTTGGTTGTTTTCTTGCAGATGTTTTATTACTCAAACTTTTATCTAGTTTGTGTAATGAAATGTCTGCAAGAAAACAACAAATTCTGGAAAGCACCAAGGACCCCTCAAATTCACAAATTCTCTAAATTTTGCAATACAGTTCTCTCATTATAAAATTCATAAAATGTATAAACATGTACATAACTTGAAAAATTATTACAATAGGTATAACATTTCCTAAACCTGGCTGGGGAATTCTGGGAGTTGAAGTCCACAAGTCTTAAAGTTGCCAAGTTTGGACAACCCTGCTTTAGACAAATAGGCAAAATAAAATAAAATATATTTGGAGAAATGCCAACAGAAAATGCAGCCTTTTAGTGAAAACATTATTAAAAGGCTTCATTTGATATAAAATGTGACATTTCAAAATAATGAACCAGAAACCAAAACGTATAGATAACCTTTCCCTATCAGAAATATCTGTTTCATTATTTTTGCCTTCATTATTGTCACAAGGATCAGATACCTTCTTTCCTGCAATGGTGCCAAAGCTGGAACAACACACCAGATGATTAGTGGAGATCCAAGAAAATATATTTATCCAACCGAAAGTTGTAAAGTGACTTTGGGTGCTGGCATAATGTACTGTTTCCAGCATCCTTTTTTTTAGATTTTTTAGTTTAAAGATTTGGCCAATCATTATGAATGGAACGAATGCAACAGCTTATTACAAATAGATGTTTCCTTATCTGGAGTTAGAACAGATGCCTCCTTATTTATAGTTAAACAGATGTCTCCTTATCTTAGAATTAAAGCAGATGTCTCCTTAAATGGGCATTTTATCTTTTCTATATATATGTTTTCTATACATAAGTATATGTCTTTCTTTACATGGGTTTTGCTAGTGATGTGTTTATAATGGCAGTAAACAAACTTTATAAAATGATATTACTACTGTGTATATAATTTTTCATCATTTTTCAATTTGAACTTGTTGCAAACATAAGGAAAATATTCCATTACAAACCAGTTCAATTACTTAATTTAAAAGAAGGAACAAAAAATGAAAAAAAAAACAGTAATACCTTTGTCTGTCCAAATTGAAAATAGAAATGAATAGGTAAATAAGTAATAATTAACAGTAATGCTAAACATGAATCAAAAGCAACATCAGAGGCTACTTTAAAAAGCAGATTAGCTCTTAAAATCTTTCAGTTTTTCTATTATGGAAATGAGACACCCAGAAAACCCAGACATAATCAGCAGTAGTCACAGTGTCATGAGGATCTGCAATAACATCTAAGACCAAACAGGATGGAATTTGAGACTAAACTAGAGTGAACAGCAGAGATTTTTGACCCATGTATAAAGCATATACAGTAGTTGTATATAGTCAATTTTTATACCCTTCCCCATGGGAAACAAAGGGGGAAACAGTCAAAATGTCCACACCCAACCAGGGCCACTGCTGACCTGTAAGTACATTTGTGCAAGAAGTTTTTTGCCATCTCAGACAAATGAAGAAGACTTGGCGCAGCTTAGATTTCCAAGGCTGAGCTTTTCAGAGCTCCAAGAATTCATGCACCAGAAGATGCTAGTGGAGCTGATAGTTTCATATTTCACAGCATGTACAGTTAGTCTGAAATGGTGTGCAGCACAACTTTCAGAAGTAGAAAAATCTGATGTAAGCAAGTCCACACAGTTGGTTTTCAGAATGGAGAACTGGTTTTTAAAAACCTACTTTGGCATCCCCAACTCATGGCACCTTTGGGCAGTGCATAATTTGCACACTTGCTTGTGAAAGCCCAAGGACAGATGTGACCATGTGATCAAAACCCTGCCAGTTTTTAATATGCATCAATGTCATACATATACAAAATTGTGAGCTTTGATTGCAGCCGTGGCTGCAATCTTGCCTTTTTGTTTACTCTCCCATGATGAATGCCTCTGTCCCTTCCTACTGTAATTCCATTAATGTTTCAGAATATCTAATTATGCAAAGCCAAATTACAAACAAAAGGTGAAAGAGGACATCCTCAACATGTACTGCAACCTAAACAAAACCAAATGAAATTCATATCATTAATAATCATTGCTGATTTGGGGAACTGAATAAGAAATATTAATCCAAAATATAAAACTTTGAATAAACCCAAAATGTATAAAACCTGCCTCAAAAACTTCCAAGAAATAATACCATATCTGGTTGAGAGATTGTATTTTTTTTATTTCATTTTTAAATTAATCTTTCTGGTTTGGGATAGAGCTGCACAGACATTACTCAAAAGATAAACTTTGTTTTCCTTGCTCCTTAGAAAAAGAATGCTCTAAAACTGAAATCTCTTGGTCTGTTTATTATTTCATATTCATATTACTTCTTTCCTCTAAAGATTTTGTGTGGGTTGGTGTGCAATGTTCCTGCAAAAGATAGGTATAAAATATGGCATGAAAAGAATCTTGATACAATCATCCATAATAGCTTAAAATAATTCCTTTTTTAATCAAAAATCAATGAGAATTGGTTATATAAAGAAGGAAATAATTTGTACATTGTGGCATTTACATATTGTTCAAAATCAATGTATAATTTAAACTGATTGTGACAAAAAATTTAAAACTACCAAATATAAATGTAAAATCTCTAATGAACCACAAGTGGAGAGAAACTTCAGTATAGGAGGTACTCCATGACAAACAAAATTGCTACATACTACCTGGCTTATACAAGCCACAATGAAGAGAACCTTAACCCACCATAGAAATTTAGCCTGTTGTAGATGTTCCATCTTGTTGACCAAGATGAGAAGGAAGAAAGTACATATATTGTTCCAAGACTGGCATATGGTTTCAACCTGGGCTATGTTAATAGTAGGAAATTACTCTGCATCTGTTGGAAGTGAGATCCCATTGATTTAAAACTCTGTTCAAAAGAGTTTTGAATATTCTCGAACTGAGAATTTAACATTGTTTCCGTAATCTTTTTTTTTCAATAGAATGTGAATACATTAAAAGAAGCATTTGTATTTCTAATTGTAAAAGAAATTGGTGAAGAATTCTATTGTTTGAATTGTAGATGTGCAAATTATAAGCTTAATTGAAAATTGCTGCAGAATTTTCTTCCATTCAATCATATCTGATTTTTAGAGACTGCCTAGATAAGTCTATACTATATAAATGTTATCAATCAATTAAGTTCCCTGCAGTTTTCTTGGCAAAGTTTTTCAGAAGTGGTTTGCCATTGCTTTCTTCATAGGTTGAGAGAAAGTGACTGGCCCAAGGTCACCTAGTTGGCTTTATGCCTAAGACTAGAAATCATTGTCTTCCAGTTTCTAGCCTGAAGCTTTAACCATTACACCAAATCAGTGCTTTATTTTTAAAACTTACTGGGAGAAAATGTTTAGAACAAAGATATTTCATTACTGTTGTCATGTTAATTTTATGTTATTTTTCTTTAGGATATTACTGTTCAAATACTGTGATCGTGTTAACCTAAAAATATATGGGCCACAGTATCTTTTGTGTCAATAAATTTTTTACAGTAAGTCCTAAATCTTAGCAATGAACCTTACTTTTGACCGACTTCTGTAGCTTGCTGATTTGGCACCACATCTAAAACCATACCTTTCAAATACCTGATAAATTAAATTCTGAATGTAACAGTGATTAAAACAAGATTGATCACCCACGGTATTACAGTCTAATACTGTAATTATTATACTGCAATGATAATTACGTTCCACAGCAGCTAAATAACTGGAGTAGATTTTACCTTGAAAAGATTTTTTTCACTATCGGACACATGACCATATCGTCAACTTTGGGGGATAGCATGTAGCTGAAATATAACTTGGCTTTCAGTCCATGGCGTAAAAGCCTCCTGCTTTGCTTCTGGGTGCCAGCCACATTGAAAACTGAGAATGGATTGTTCCACAATGCCAATATACTCCACCTTCACAGGGAGGCCTTGCCTTATCCGCTCTAGTTATGCCATACGGCATTTGGATATGCAGGTTTGCTTCTGGCAGGTGGCAGCACAGGAGGCAGAAAGCAGCAGCAAATGTAGCATAGCTGTCCCAATGCAACAAAACAATAATCAGCACCTGACATCCAGCAAATCAAGGAGACCTGATGATTTTTGTTCTTTCAGAATTGTAAGTTACTTTCTTTAGATATCAACGGAAGAAACAAGTTACAACTGCTTCCACAAGAATGCTACTGGTAAGGATAAAACTAATATATTTCAAATCATTAGTTCTCTGATTCCCCCAAGTACTAGTTCTTCCATTTGGGGCTATTGATTCCCATTCTAGGCTCTGGCAGTTATTTGGGATAATGTTTTTCAAATATTATAACGAGCTGAATATTTTAAGTGGTCATAGCATAAGAATCCAGTAAATTATTTCATGTAAAGTTGATCCCTATTTTACACATCTTTCAATGAAGCACAAGGCAAAAACCAACAGGATTCAAGAGAACAAGTAACCAAGAGGAAGCAGAAGGAAAAAAATTAATCCTTTGGGGGAGATAAATCAGCACCTTCCAATCTTCAACCTTCCAGATGTGCTGCATTATAATTTTCAGGATTTTCCAGAAGCGTGTAGTAGCTGGGTGTATTGAAAGTTTTAGTTCAACATAAAAGGCTGGAAGGGACATTAGTCATAATGTCCAACAAGTATTTCAAAGCTTGGCTGGGAATATAAATGAAAATGAGGTTTATATTTATAGAAAAGTTTTTGTATTGTATATGGAGCCATATGGAGTGGGATAAGATTCAAAGATGTTTATTAACAAAAACAAAAACAACTAGATTTCAGAGCAATAGATCCAGAGAGCAGTTTTGCAACATTTTTCCTATCATTATGTTTGAGATAAATTGGACAAATTGTACTTGTATGCTTCCAGATCAGTGGTAGGATTCAAAAAAAATTACTACTGGTTCTGTGGCCATGGCTTGGTGGGAGTGGCATGGCTTGGTGAGCATGGCAGGGGAAGGAGACTATAAAATCTCCATTCCCACCCCACTCCAGGGAAAGAATACTGTAAAATCTCCATTCCCTCCTGATCAGCTGGGACTCAGGATGCAGAGAATAGATGGGTGTGGGGCCAGTCAGAGGTGGTATTTACTGGTTTTCCGAATTACTCAAAATTTCTGCTACCGGTTCTCCAGAATTGGTCAGAACCTGCTCAATACCACCGCTGTTCATGATCCTCTCCTTAATGCTTGATGTTGTTGGTCTTATGGCAATTTGGAGCTTATATGTAAAGGATTTTGTTATCATGAAAACAATGCATGCATAGCTCGAACTTTAGCTGTTGAATGTTTATCATTCACAAATCAAAGATTTTTTTTGTTTGAAGAATAGTTTATAGATTAGAATCTTTGGTATGCAGGAAAAGAGTGAAGGCAGACACACGCACACACACACACACACACATTCCAGCAGTTTACCGGGTGTATTTAATTGTTATGCAGGTCAGTGCTTTGATCTGGCAAAATTTCTCTCTATAGCCAAACCTACAATAAATTGCTTTGAAGTAATTTCTTGTATTATTCTTGATTCCTTGTGCCCAACAGTAACACCTACAGTCCCTTATTTGTAGGGAGCTATGGGGGTCCTTACTGGCATCCTTAGTAAAGATAAACTCACCTGAAGCATTATTTTGTGCCCACACATTATGCAAACCCTTGCTACAATGTGTTTATTTTCCTCTGATTATAACAAAGCTTTATCCCACCTCCTCACTTGTAGACACTGAAAAGTCTCCATTTTTATGTAATCTCTCTTGTCATGCACTACTAGGTTTTTCAGAATGAAATATAGCTTTTCAGCTAAAGCCATATTTTGTTGCACAAGTACCCTGTATTGGACTTAAGGATTTACTAAAGAGGTGTGATTATCATGCCACAAACAATAGCTGATCTAGTTTGGTATCTGTTGAAGCACTACATTCATTGGGTGATGAAGCTTTGCAATAAAGAGAAACTAATGGAAGCAATTAACGTAGAACACCTGTCAGTGGAAAACTGCAACCTCTATATTGACCATAGCCAGAAATTGTTCCCAGTTGTTATTCGCAACAATGAAAGGCCTCTGGACTGTGAATGGAGGCAATGATGGACTGCAATAAAATGTGCAAATGACTTTTCACATTGTCCAATAAAATTCTATGACTCTGACAATCTGTGTTGACATAGACCAACACATGGTTAAACAATAAAATAATGTAACTGCGAGGCTACTTATCACAAAGGTTGCCAACTGGCCAGTGAAAGAAAGTCCCCAGCCAGAATTTCTTGACCAGTAAGGTTATCTTCAGGGGGGGCGGGGAATCCTCTTTTTATTCCTCTTGTCTATTTCCCTGCAAAGTATGTGATTCTTTATAAAGTAATTTTGTTAATTTGTGCCAAAAAGATGTCAGATCCCATAAAATGTCACTGGCCCACATAGTTAGAGGGTCATTAAATAGAATGGTATAATAGATATTGCCTTATTTATATCCTTTCAGGAATTGTAGAAAAGGAAACAGAAATATGTAAAAACTTGGCCATTACATAGCAGTTTCCAACAAACATCATTATACAACATCTTTAATAGAGAGCAAAACAGGGCAGATTCATAAATAAACCCAGTTCCATTAGTCTGGGTTAATTTCCCACTAGTCTCCCCATGGAAAGAGTTTAGCACCATTCCTGTCAGTCACTAACTTTTTGCTTAGTCCTGGTTGTGTTGTCCTGAGGTTGGAAGATTGTTATGACGAGGAGCAGTTTCAGTAAACAAATAGTTTTCTCCAGAAGCATCAAACTAGCATCCCTTAGTTTGCTTGAAAGAGAAAAAAAAACATATGACAAAGATTTTGAGAAAGGATTATTTTATTCAAATGACTTACTGGCTTACTGTATGTGTATATGTCTGAATGAAAAAGCAGTACTTTTTATTAATGATCTTTCTTGGTAAAACAAGCTAGAAAATGTGTCATGATGTCATTTTCTTACCGTACATACTTATCTAGTAGAGTTTACATACTGCTCAATCCAGCAAAGTGGTTTACAACAGGAAAAAATCAATAATTGAATAAAAGTAATCATAAACCATCACAGAATCAGAACACCATTCCTCAAAGGAACAACCAAAATATCCCAACCGAAAACAGGAAGGTTTCCCTCATCACCAATCTATTCCCCATATTTTTCCAACAAAGCCAGATTTTAATGGCTTTCGGAAAAAAATATCTCATTAGGTTTGGAGGCCAATGCAACCTGGCGAGGAATGCCCTACAAAGTGGGCAGTAGCTCAGAAAACTTGTTTCTGTGAGCCCTAATATTGATATTCCTTAAAAGAAGGACATGTGTGCTAATTAAGTCCTGGATGGAATTAGCGCATTGGATAAACACTTAAACCTAATTAGCTTTAGGGCATTCTATAGAGAAAGCAATTGTGATGATGATGATGATGATTCCCTTCCCAAAGGAACATTAAAACCCAGATAAAGAGGAGTAGTTGCCAACCTCTGCCTATTCAATCCTCCAAGAAAATCAATTGGAGCTATAGAATCAGGTCTCTACTATAGAACTTACTGCCAGGGTTCTGGCGATCTTTAACATTGATCAGCTGCAGAGCTAGCCAAACCACAGAGAAGAGATAGATATACCGGCATCACGCTTCTAAGCTTTTCTAGTCCTTTCCTGCTGGAAGAGTTGGTAAGAAACTCATGGAAAAAATTAGCAGGGGCCACTGAATTCCAAACTGAGATTTCTGACCCAGATAATACATTGCATGAACCTGCTATCAAGAGATTTGATTTGGTTTGTCATTAACTGGGTCAAAGACCAATCTGTCAAAGTTTGTTTGAGCTATTTGAAATTAAATCTTTTATATTTACTAGCCCAGTACCGTAAAATGCTTAACAAAGTGAAGTAGTAATCCAGCAAAATTATTTTACATTGGGTTATAGCAGCACACAATTATAAAGTTTCAAAAATCACTAATTTGTGAATGCAAAATCCCTGTCCACTTTTTCAAAAAAAAAGGCCTAGTAAACTTTAGATCAGCAAAATACTGGCAAATTTCACAAATAGACTCTGGTTTCGGCATACAAAGAAAATCTTTATAAAATTTTTTACAGGTGAAAGACTGGTGAAAATGTTTAGTAACCTTTCTGCTAAGTGCTGGAAATGTAGTCAGACTCCAGGTACCTATTACCACATGTGGGGGACATGTAGTAAAGCAAGAAAATATTTGGAAAAAATACAAAACTGGAAATGATAAATAAATAGAATATTAAATTGAAATCAAAATTGAAACCATGTCTCCTAGGTATATATCCAGAGGGCTATGATAAAGGGACCACATATTTAGTTTTCCATATACTGACAGCACAGCAGCAAGGATCATATATGTTAAATATTGGGAAAATGTGAACATCCCACCAGAGGAGGCTGTAATTCAAAAAAATTTAGACTGTGCCGAAATGGTTAGATTAACTTCCAAAATTAAAGATGAAGAAGATACAGAATATTATATGATTTGGAATAAATTCTATGAATGGGTAGAAGCAAGAGGTAGGAATTAGAGAAAGCAATATCATAAATGTTAGTGCTGAAAATAGGAAATTATATAATTACAATAATTACAATAATCAACCAAAATGCAAATATTTTAATGTACGAAACGTAGCTAAAAGCTTTTTGATTATATTGTTACTATTGTTACTATATCATTATTATTGTTATTAGCTTGTATGTCAATGTTTAATACTATTCTTCTTTTTTGGTCTTTTTTATTTGTAAATAGTACCTGACAATGCACTGGTTTTCAAAAAAGTGTTTATGGATAAAATGTATTTTAAAAAATACTGGTGAGTTTCTTTGTCTTGATGATTCTTCTCAACTGGCCTAGTGGTCAGAGACATAGCTTTGTCACTGTTTCTGGTTAGTGTCTGTCCTACCAAACTTTGACAAATCAGTTCTGTAGTAGGCCTCTTTATTCAACACCTCTTAAAGAGACTTCAGCTATTTTTCTTACAAGTTTTAACTCAGCAAAACAGATCACTTGAGTAAGTTTTGACATTCTTACAAGATTGACTGGGTCTCTTATGAGTTGAAATTAACTCTCCAGGTTGGTTGACTGGAACAATTGAACTCCCAACATATTAACTCCACCCCATTGAATGAGTGAAGAGATAAGAAAAGGACCACTAATTGCTCCTTTTATTCTGTCCCCATTCCTCCAATTCCTTTGTTCTTCTTCTGTGTTGAACATTTAATCTTCTTAGCCATTTATCTTCCTACCTCTATCTTAAAGGGAAAAAACTTCCATTCAAACTGCCACAGTGTTAGAAATCTTAAAAACTGTGAATATATATTCCATTATTATATGCATAAGAGGAGGAGGAGTATGACCAGTGATGGGATCCTGTCAGTTTAACAATTAGTTTGGTGATCATGTGTGCCCATGCGCAGTTTTAAGAAAACTTACCTTCGGTGTTACTGCTGGGAGTAACACAGCTAAGGCGCGGCAATCCACTCTGCTGCGCGAATCAGCTGAGAAGATATAGGTCAGTAAAGTGCAGGGGTGGGTGGGCCGACCTGATTGTCAGAGCTACCAGTTCTCCAAAACTGGTCTGAACTGGTAGAATCGCATCCCTGAATATGACCTGTTTTTATGAAAGAATGTAAGAACACATTGTTTTCTTCCGAACTAAATGAGTTTTTAAAATTTCATGAACTTCACTCCATTGCCCCCAAACAATTCCAAATGGGTCTCTTGTTCTCACATGGCTAATTATGTTATCCCAACAGCTGGAGTACCTTACTGTCAACACAGTTCCAGCAAAAGAGGACTAGATTGCTCACTAGGGAAAGCATTGGCCAGTGACATCAATGAGCACCTAATTCCTTAGTCCCACTTTCAGATAATAGAAGAGATAAACATTTAATTTGATTATGCGTTCATCACACATTTCAAGGGGGAATTTGGATCCAATTCTCAGTGTCTCCTGAAAAACCTTTCATAGATGCCCACAAGCACAAAGCTTGGTTTATCCAAGCTTTACCTTATTATATTTGATACATTTTCTTTATGTATTTTCTTTAAAAAGGGTGGGTTTTTCACTTCAAAAAAATTGAACTTTGGGAATTGGGTTTCTTTGTACTTCTGAATTCTTCTGGGACAAGTTATTAAGCAAAGCTACGATTTTTATTTAAGGAGGGATGCATATTTTAGAAACCTGAAATTCAATAGCTTCGGCATAATATTAGCTTCCAGGGTAGTGATTGGTGGGAACTGCAAGAATTTAGTAGAATAGATGTATTAAGCCTATTGGAAGCTTGGTAGACCAATTTTACTGTTTTTTTTTAAATGGCATTGTAATTCACTGAGTTGCAATCAAATTTTAATCACATGACCTAAGAGTAGAGAGATAGCCAATGAGTTGTGTTCCCTATCTGCAAAACCCAGGTGCAAAGTCAAATGAATCTTCAGACATGCATGTAGGATTTTTTTTTCTAAAATACATAATGTAATTGACTCTGAAATAAAACTGATGCTGCAAGTGGTTGGAATATTTCCCATTTAAGCCACTTTTAGAATGAGATAGCATTTAATATAGAATGCATGCTGTTAAAGCCCAAGCAAATTAGCATTGGAAACCAATATATTGTGAAATAAGTCCTACTGTGTCTAAGCTCCACAATGACCCCTGGACAGACCAAGTTTGTGGCTGGTTTCCCTGTCAGAAATAGCTCAACTTGCTTTGTGTAAATATGGGAAGACTCATTTCTTATTTTGGTGTAATGATCAAGAAATAATTACTGGCCATCATGTATTAAAGAAATGGGAGATTTATGCAAAAGTTTATAGAAGAGCACATTCCACTTTCTTGGGTTGCTATAAGGTTAGAATATATGTGAGGAAGTTGGAGTTCCAGACTTTATAACAGCATAATACAGGAGATAACTTTATTTGAGATTGTTTCTAAAGAATTTTTTTTTAAAGTTGATAGAAAGTCAGCAGAGAGGGTGCTTCTCAGTTTACTAAATAGAATGTCATATATGTGACTATCTCCCTGTTGGCCAAAAATTGTAGAATTCTGTTCTCTGGGTTTGCTCCTGGATCTCAGGGAGAAAATATAGCTTTGGCTTGAAGATTGCTGAAGATGCTTATAGAGCAACAGAGATATTCCAGTTTGTAATAAGTTTGTCCCCATCTTAGGGGCACTTCCTTACTATCAGGAAAAGAAGAACATTAGAGAAGGGCATCATGCTGAAAATAAACAAGATATTCCAATAGGAGTACCCAATCCTTGGATAATGAGCTTACATCTTCTCTGAAGTAGGGGAGACAGAAGGCTCTTGGTTGTGGATAAGTCAACCATTAGAAATGTCTATCTGGTAAAATGTCAGATGCCATCTAGAAAAGCCGATAAACAGTGGTGCAGAGGAGTCAGCAGGGTTCTTCATTGGCACCAATTACTTTGAGAAATGTAGTCAACAACTCTTCTAAGCCAAATGTTGGATGTTCAGTATCATGCTGAAGTTCAGAATTACCAATGTAGTCTTCCAGAAATGCTACCAGTTCCATGTTCAGGGGCCAACAAAATAGGCAGAGTTTCAGAATCACAATGCATGATTAAGAAAGTAGTGCCAGACAGAACAACTTGAATTTATTAAACATTAGAAAACTTTGTAAAACCTAAACCTGTACAAAAGGAATGGATAATTGATTCCTGAAGAAAAGCCAACACGTGATAACATTTGGTTCAGGAGAATGTAGATGCACTAAAAAGGATACAGATAATGTTGGGAGTGGGTTGACAGATTGACATGACAATCAGGAGACAAAAAGGTCTTGGAAAAGGCCCATACTTACATTTTAAAAAATGAGGTATATATATATATGCCACTAGCATACATTTCTGTACTAAGATGGGAAATATAAAGCACTTCAACTTCCTGCTCTTGATCATTATCATGCCAGAAACATGATGGATCATTATGAGAGCCCATATGTTTGGCTAAAAATGACCTTGGCCCAATGCAATAAACTATTCTTATCTTTTTATTACAAAACAAGACCCATTAAAAATTGTCTAGACAACATTAAAATGTTTTTATATTTGCAACAAATACCTTTCTCTTGCAAAATCACCATTATGATCTTGCTACCCATCCAAAAGACATAACCTGGTGATCTCCGAATTCAAACTTACAGTAAGTCCTACACTTCTTCATTCCTTTGACACCAAGGTATTTTTCTCAATGAGTCTGTGTTCCTCAACATGCTGAGATGTAATGCTGGTGATAAGAGTTCCACTAGAGATGATGAATTTGGCACAGAAGAAATTAATCAAAATCAGAAGATAAAACATTTCCTGAACTGTTGCACACAATGCTGGATTGGAAACCTATGCCGTCATAATAATTTAATGTGTAATCTCCCATCTCCCATCTCCCACTGCAGTTTTAGGTTTTCAACATATTATATTAAAATTAAAATATTCAAAACAAACAAATATTCTTTCTTCTCTATCTGAGAATATTTCTCCCCCTACTGCCTACCCTTCATCTTTAGCATTCATCAACACAAGGACAAAACTTTGTGTGTTTGTACACGTGATTTCCTGCATACATCTACATATTCTCAGATTGCTGTTTTTTACACTATCCAAGAAATAAATACATGTGAGAATAATACCTTTACACATCTGAAATGTCTCTAGACTTTTAATCTCCAGGCCATCTATGTCTTTAAACTCTTCTTTCTTTCTACGCTTGTAATGAACAGAAACTGTGCAGTAAGAAATAAAAAGTACAGAAAGGCTGTAGAATGACTTATAGTGTATAAATTTCTTTACACAGAAATGAATACATTCATAAAATTAAACCAAAAGCATGGATTAATATAATTTATCATGACATTGAAATAATTAAATAATTATTTGTAGTTGCATGCTCAACATAAGATGTTCAGCCCCATTCTGTGAATATGTAATCAGAACGAAATCCTTCTGAGTTCAGTGTTATGCATGTATAAGAATATATTTTCCTCATGAGATGCTCATATCAGGTATGTTATGTTAGCCCCGGGGTTTCATTTATTTATTACATGCATCTTGTTCTTCTTCCAATAATTTGAGATACTTTGCATGATTCTCTAACTGCTACTCAGGTGTACGTGAATCACCAAACTCTTGTTTTATCTTCCCAGGGATTATGGTAGGCAAACTATACTGAAATAAAGAGTGGTTTTAAATAAATGTGACATATTGCCATAAACTATGGTTTACTTATTTAATGGTTGGATCATCATATTGAGCCAAACCCTTAATAGACCAAATTATGGTTAGTACAATTCAGCCAATGACTGTGCAAGTTCATATCCAATGGCATTTAAATATCCATTGGGATGTTAATTAAAGTCTCTCAGCGTCTTAGTCCAACACTCTCACTGGTACACAACATTGGCTCTTTTCCCATTGCTAATCAGTAGTCATAAATGAAGGAAAGAAAACATGTGACTCTCTTTCTTAACATGCACTATAAAATAAGTTTAATAATTAAACATGCAACTTTCCTTCGAAATATAGAAGTATACACTATTTGGCATCCACAGAATATAAACAAAATTTAATTTAATATAAATATTCATTTGTTTATTTAAAACATTTAGGTACAACCTTCTTCCAATAAATTATAGGTCAAAGAAATGTAAATATAGTACAGAATATCTGAATATACCGTAAACAATAACTTTAATTATAGCAGAGGTGTAATTAAAGTATATAGCAAATCAAACTGAAATGTCAGGAGAATATAAATATTTTAGCTTACTGTTTAAAAGAAGGTAAAGTAGATTACATGATCACCTTTTTAGGGACAATTTCTACAGTCATCTCCTTGTTGTTGCATAACTGTGTACCTTTAAATGTACATTTCAAAAACCTTGGCAATTTTTATATGAAAAAAAAATCAAGTTTTGGACCAAAAACCAAGGATCGACACTTTGAAATTGGACTTAGTACCATTATAGTTTTTGTAAATAACTTTGAATCAAGAAACCAAGTTATATAAAAATTTGAAAACACCTTGTCCAATAGGAAACTTCCATGTTGTCATCAAGGGAAGATTTAGGAAGTATATAAATGTAATCCAACAACAGATTATCAGAGAATGAGCCACTCTAACCAGACGATCCCTCTCCAGGAATGATTGCCAAAAGAAGGCATTGTGTGACCCAAGGCCATCTGGGTATAGGCTAAATTTGCATTAGAATAACAGAGTTGGAAGGAACTTTGTAGGTCTTCTAGTCCAACCCCCTGTTCAAGCAGCAGACACTATACCATTTCAGGTAAGTGGCTGTCCAGTCTTTTCTTAAAAGCTTTTCGTGACGGAGCATCCACAACTTTTGAAGGCAAGCTGTTCCACTGGTTAATTGTTCTCAGTGTTAGGAAAATTCTCCTTAGTTCTAGATTGCTTCTTTCCTTAATTAGTTTCATTGTCTTGCCTTCTGGTGCTTTGTAAAGTAATTTGAGCCTCTCTTCTTTGTGGCAGCACTTCAAATATTAGAAGACTGCTATCATGTACTACTTCTTTTCACTAGACTAGACACACTCAATTCCTGCAACCTTTCCTCATATGTTTTAGCCTCCAATACCCTACTAATACTTCATGTGATCTTGATTCTATCACTCTGTTAATGCAACCTAGGATTGCATTGGCTTTTTTGGCTACTGCCACACACTACTGCCTCATATTTAACTGACTGTTCACTAGGACTCCAGGTTCTCTCTCACAGTTACTGCTATTGAGCCAGGTTCCACTAATCTGTTCCTGTACATTTGATTTTTCTTACCTCACTATAAAATCTTACTTTTATCTACATTGAATTTCATTTTGTTAGATAGCGCCCAGTGTTCAGGTCTGTCGAGATTCATGTGGTTCTTGAGTCTATCTTCTGGAGTGTTGGCTATTACTGCCACTTTAGTGTCATCTGCAAATTTAATGAATCCCCCTTCTATTCCTTCGTCTAAATTGTTTATGATGGTGTTGAAAAGTACTGGGCCTAAAAAGTAACCTTGGGATACCTCACTATTAACTTCCTTCCATGTAGATAGTTCCATTTAGGACTACATGTTGAGTTTTGTCATATTGATATGATCCCACAATTTCAGAAGGAGAACAATCATGCACAGATTATATCTAGAACAGATCCTTGCAACAAAGATAGACGATGGTAGATTAGTTAGATGATAGATAGATAGATAGATAGATAGATAGATAGATAGATAGATAGATAGATAGATAGATAGATAGATAGAAAGATAGATAGATAGATAGATAGATAGATGATAGGCAGGCAGGCAGGCAGGCAGGCAGGCAGGCAGGCAGGCAGGCAGGCAGGCAGGCAATTGTCTTTATGTGGCATGTGTGGACAATACTATGTATTTAAAGAGGAAGGTTCTGAAGTTGGAGAACCAGCAGGAAGCAAGATTTAAGAAGGAAATCTGCTAAATGAACTGGCTGGTAGAAAGGACTGCAGTTTTTGGAGAACAGAGCAGATGTCAGGGAGCACAGCTGGTCAAACATACCGGAATCCAAGAAACAAAAAAATATTTTCCTCTCTGCTTTTTTCTCTCTAGGTAGAAGTGAGTTCAGAAGTGAGAGGAAGAAGCTGTGCAAAGTAAAACAGGTTAAGACTGTAAAAAGTTCCATTTGAAAGTGTTAGTATAAAATTGTTGGTGTGTGTGTCTGTCTGTATGTATGTACACACACACAAATGTATGTATGTATGTATGTATGTATGTATGTATGTATGTATGTATGTATATACTGTATATAGTTAAATTAAGGCCACAATACATTAAGTATCACTCTAAGTATCACTGTGATAGAAAACAACTCTGTGTGCACATCTGGAAAGTTAACATCTCTTTTTCTTAACCTCCAACAGAGAAAATAATAAACATTCTTTCTGTGTATAGATAACTTTTATTTTGATAAAGAGGCACTAGATGAATCTAATAAAAGTGCTGGATCCTCTATATTTAAGTGTATTTTACAACAAAATGTCACCCCTCTTTAGCAAACAATTAGGACAGGCCACATGGAACTTCAAAAACAGACTGTCTGAAAATCCTTTTCTTTCTATGCATGTTTCAAACAGGCATCCAAACAACCAGACAAGCTGTCTCTGTTGACATCTGTTCCCTCTTCAATACACGAATTATTCTCTTGGGTAATTCTATCATCAGCTGCTTTAGTATTGATGCCATCTTATGCATTATCTACTCCAATATTTCTTCCATCATCAGCACAACTAATTTTTTGGGAAAAGCCCATAAGGAGGGGAAATAGAAGAATGTGCCAGCTCTCAATTTCCTGTCATGCTGTTGGTGTTACCAAGAAATGCATTCACAGATACAGTTGAGAAAGGCATAAAGTGGCAATGCTGAATGAATTCATCCTTTGCTAATTCTTAATGTGTACAGACCATTGATTGTCTCTTGGAGTTACATGCATCTCAAGAAGTACTTGTCTTTCAGATTTGAAATTTTACCAATTTTATCATACAGTACTTGGCTCAAATTGTGTACCAAGTATATCAAATTTTTCATTTTGAGGGAAAAAACACATTTGGAAATTCATATAATTAGATAAAATGTATTTATATATGTATATTTTGAAAGAACATATATTCAAAAATAAGCAAATCGCAATATGTGTGCGTGTGTCTTAAAAATGAATATAATGACAATAGCATGGAATGGATTTATAAATGAATCTATGGATCATAAATATGCTGATCTATCTATACTTCATCTGAAGGATAATTTCCCACCTGATAGTGAACCAGTTGGAATGTCTTCTCAAATATATCTAAACCGCTAGTCTTATTTTGCATCAATACCACTATTTCCTAGAAGACAAAAGTAAATCACTGAGTTTGAAATTTTAATATTAAGAATAAAGTCTTCCTACACTGTTTGATATGACATCTCTAATAATCTTTTACATAATCACTATGGGAGGTATGATCATAGGAATCTAGAACACGGCCCAAGGCTAGGGATTGCTGCGGGGGGGTGGGGGTGAATTGTGATCTGTGTACTTGTATCTGCTATTGGGGCATTAAATACTAGGTTTTGCATTGTACAATCCCAGGGGTCGGCAACATTAAATACTCAAAGAGCCACAAAGGTCCTAACTAGAAGCCCCCCGGAAGTCCAGTTCTCCCACCATAGAGTCTCCTCCTAGCACGGCATCCTTTTTCCTCAATCTATCCTAACCGAAAGCTCAATCAATTGTGGAGCCAACCGGCGACAGGGAGCTGCAGCAGAGGGATGAAAGAGTCACATGCAGCTCCACAACCGTGGGTTGGCAACCCCTGTACTATCTCCATGTTCATTTCTTCATGTTATGGCATCATGATTTGTACCAAAAGTGATTAAAAATTCACTTAGTAAAGAGCTCATAAGGGTCATTTCTGGAAAGAGACAATATCTCACTCACAGCACCCTGAAATATTCTTTTGTTTTCAGACAAGGTACAAGGATTGGTTATTAGTTTCAAAGTTCTATGTAGCACAAGTCCAGGTGACTTGGAAGAATGCCTTCTGCTGCATGACCCCTCCATAGTACATTAAGCCCATCGAAGAGGATCTGCCTGCAGTTGCTGTGGCCTTGTCTTGCAAGGATTTAGGGCCATTGTCTTTGTAACTATTTCAGATCTCTACAACATGATCTTTGCTCAGTTGATGTGACTGACCTTTTGGTCCAGCATTTTAAAAGACTTTATCACATCTATTTGGACAGATTCTTAAGTCACGATTATCTTTTTCTTTTAATATTTAGTATTTTAATCTGGAGAAAAGGAAAGAGGATTGAGAGGATAGATGGGGAACTCATCAAATTTGCAGATGACACCAACCTGGCAGGAATAGCCATCACTCCAGAAGATAGGCTTAAGATATAGAAGGATCTTGACAGATTTGAACGTTGGACACTATCTAACAAAATAAAATTCAGTGGTGAAAAAGTAAGGTTCCATATTTAGGCAAGAAAACCCAAATGCTCAGGTATAGAATAGGTGGTATCTGGCTCAATAGTAGTAACTATGAGTGGAGATCTTGGAGTCCTAGTGAACAATCACTTAAATATGAGACAGCAGTGTGCTGCAGCTGCCAAAAGAGCCAACACAGCTCTAGTTCTAATTCTAGGCTGTATTAACAGAGAAGTAGAATCAAGATCATGTGAAGTGTTAATACCACTTTATAATGCCTTGATAAGGCCACACTTGCAATACTGCATCCAATTTTGGTCACCACAATGTAAAAAGAATGTCGAGACTCTAGAAAGAGTGCATAGAAGAGCAATAAAGATGATTAGGGGACTGGAGGGTAAAACATATTAAAAAGTTGGTGGAATTTGGTATGTCTGGTTTAACGAAAAGAAGGTCTAGGGGAGACATGATAGTAGTGTTCCACTATCTCGGGGGTTGCCACAAAGAAGAGGGAGTCAAGCTATTTTCCAAAGCACCTGAGGGCAGGACAAGAAGCAATGAATGGAAAGTAATCAAGGAGAGAAGGAGAATGGAAAGTAATCAAGGAGAGAAGCAACCTAGAACTAAGGAGAAATTTCCTGACAGTTAGAACAATTAATCAATGGAACAACTTGCATCCAGAGGTTGTGAGTGCTCCAACACTGTAAAATTGGACAGCCATTTGTCTGAAATGGTATAGGGTTTTTGGCCTGAGCAGGGGGGTGGACTAGAAGACCTCAAAGGTCCCTTCCAACTCTGTTATTCTGTTATTATTCTATGTATTTATCTAATGTTATAGTCGCAAACAAGTGATCCTAGACAGCATACAACAAAGCTAAAATAATAAATATCTAAAACTTTTATCATTACTAATTACATGTAGTCCTTAAGTTATCACCACAATTGAGCCCAAAAATTATATTACTAAGTCAAACATTGTTAAGTGAGTTGTGCCCCATTTTATGACCTTTCCTACCACGTTTGTTAACTGAATCACTGCAGTTGTTAAATCATTCATATGCTTGGAACGTGAATCTGGCTTCCCCATTGATTTTGCTTGTCAGAAGTCCACAAATGGGGATCATATGACCCTGGGACATTGCAACCATCATAAATATGAACCAGTTGCCAAGCATCTGAATTTTGATCATGTGACCGTGGGGATCATATGACCCGTTTGGCTCTCCCGGGCTCTAATTTTAGCTACGATGGCCTCCTGCAGCCCTTTTGCTGGTGAAAATGGAGCTTGGGGAGGCCTCACCCAGATGGGCCCATAGACCACATCTAAGAACTTTGCAGGCCTTAAGTTTGACCCCTCATGTAACACATCTTTTCTGCTGGATGTGATGGATTGGCAAATGAAATAAGTATATTAAATTAAGGAGCAAGTCAGATTATTTTTTGTCTCCTGTATTTTCAATGGACAACAAAACTACTGTGCTATTGTATTGCAGAATGCGCTATTGTAAACTGTTCAGCAGTTATCGCAGGCATGCTATTTCTGCCATTTGCCAATAGTTTTAATCATGCTGCTAAATAACAGAGCTAACTTTAAAAGAAAAATGACCGCGGGGTTATTGCATTGATTCTGATGTATTTCAGCAAATATTAGCTAAAAACGAATCTCAGCACTCATCTGTCTCTACAAACACTAGAATTCTTCAGAGGGAGCACAGTGTTATAGGCAACAAAATATTAGTGGACTTCCTTTCTACATTCTGGAAGTCACTAATGAGGTTTATTCACTGAGGGGTAATGATGCTCATGGCTAATGTATGCGACTGAACTCTTTACAAGACAGCCTAGATGCAAAATTGTATTTTCATGTCACAAAACTAGCTTTTGATTGGCTCTAAATAAGAGGGTAATTGGGGTTTTGAAGTCATGACATGGCTGCAAAAAGTTTGGATGAAATTTTTAGAAGGAACAATGGTAGGTTTAAAGAGTTTATAATTCCTTTGAATATAATTTTCCTTTGAGCAAAATTATACCTAAAATGCATTTTGAAATGAAGGCTTCTACAATTTGATCCAAATTGACTAAGAATTATAGGAGTTAAAATGTAGCAATTATGGAAGATATCAGATTGGAGAAATGCAAATTTAAAGAATAAAAAGGGGGTGAAAAACACAACATTCCAGATATGAATGAAATGTAGTTTTCAGCAATCTACCTGAGATAATCTGAACAACAATGTTGTTGAGCAATGTTAGGAGTAGTATTTCACGACTACTTGAAAGGATACAGGATGCCCATCTTGATCTATAAATTTGTTTAGTGGCCAGCAATCTGCTGAACTCTTTACAAAGTGATTAGTTGCATTGTCTTAGAGTCCACATTCACACACACCTAATCACTGCATGAACACGTCCCAATAATCATTTTTTATGCTTTAATTGTGTTCTCATAATTATCCCACAGTAAAGATAGGTTAAAGTTAGCTTTACATGTTTCAATTTTAAAATACTGGTTTACTTCTTTCCCCAATACTAGGACCATGGTGTTTCATGAGGTTAGGACGCTCGGCTGAAGAGCCGCAGGTTCATGTTCGAGATCCAGTTGTTGCCATGGGATGCCATTATCCCATCACACGCTCCAGCTCCTGCCAAACCAGCAGTTTGAAAACTGGTGACTACAGGTAGATAAATTGGTACCGTTTGAGAGGTAACTTAAAGTGGACATGAAAGGAACATCCAGCTGGCCAACCCCTGGGCAACACTAATGTCACTATTCAATCCTTTCAACCCAGAAGCACTTTGGCACTATTAACACAATTGTAATATTAGTCCCCCCAACACTATTGAATGCCAACCATCATACTTCACTAATGATGTGGTAGTTGACAGGATCAAGGTGTGGGAGCTTCCCTGTTGCTATTGATTACTTTAAGCTATTGGAGACACTCCTAAAGTGCCCTGCATGGAGCTGCAGGAAAGATTAAATATTTATTTTGTTTGTTAAATTCATTTGCCATCCGTATTGCCTTGGGACTACGCTTCATGACTTACAATGATAAATTAAACAATGAAAAAAGAACACAATGAAAATATACTTAAATGCTTACCAAAAAGATGGATGGATGGAGAGCAGAAAGCATGGAGGGGAGATGGAGTCCACCATCAAATCAGCAGCCAGCCGCCTCCAACATGGAACTCCCTCTTTGGTCCCAAGTGAACTGGCAGAGCCAGGACTTCATTCCCTTGCAGAAAGATAGGTTGGAGACTGCAGCATAGAAGGCTCTTCTTTTGGATCCCAGTAGTCAGATATCTTGGACCGATAGGTTCCAAAGTAGGCCCTCTCTGCTGGCATGAGTAGGATGGGCTTTTCTTAGAGGTCAAGGAGGTTGACCAGGTCATCTCTGAACAACACTTTCCAAAGTGGTGCTCAAGTTTTACTTGGGCTCTTAAAAACATGCTATAGGTTCAACGCTCTGCTGACAGGGCACAAGTCGTGTGCTACCCAGAAGGCCAGTATAAATAAAAAAAATCACAGAAAATCACAGATTTTCCCTTCTACATATCAAAAGAGACTCTCATGCATTTATATTTTCTTTCCTCTTTAGTAGAGTACTGAACTTTTTATTAAAAAGACAGTTGACGTGTCACTGGCCTAGAACACTTCCATGTTTTTCAGTCTGTGAGCTGGACAATATGACAAGCAGCTAAGCCACTCATTCTAAGCATTCAGCTACACTTGCCCATCACTATCCCATCATACATCAAGGAGCATTAAGGAGCTTTTTCTGCCAGAAGGTGATATTTTGGAGGGGGAAAGCCAGAAGAATCCACAAATTGCTATCCTAGTATAGGTGAAACTCAAAAAATTAGAATATCGTGCAAAAGTTCATTTATTTCAGTAATGCAACTTAAAAGGTGAAACTAATATATGAGATAAGACTCATTACATGCAAAGCAAGGTAGTTCAAGCTGTGATTTGTCATAATTGTGATGATTATGGCATGCAGCTCATGAAAACCCCAAATCCACCATCTCAGAAAATTAGAATATTACATGCAATCAATAAAACAAGGATTGTACATAGAACAATATCGGATTTCTGAATAGTATAAGCATGCATATGTACTCAGTACTTGGTTTGGACCCCTTTTGCAGCAATTACTGCCTCAATGCGGCGTGGCATGGAAGCTATCAGCCTGTGGCACTGCTGAGGTGTTATGGAAGACCAGGATGCTTCAATAGCGGCCTTCAGCTCTTCTGCATTGTTTGGTCTCATGTCTCTCATCTTTCTCTTGGCAATGCCCCATAGATTCCCTATGGGGTTCAAGTAATGCGAGTTTTCTGGCCAATCAACACAGTAATCCAACAGTCATTGAACCAGGTTTTGGTGCTTTGGGCAGTGTGGGCAGCTGGAAAATGAAGTCAGCATCCTCATAAAGCTTGTCTGCAGAAGGAAGCATGAAGTGCTCCAAAATCTCCTGATAGACGGCTGCGTTGACCCTGGTCTTAATGAAGCACAGTGGTCCAAAGTCCTGTTGCTCAGTGGTCCAAAGTCCTCTTTTTTAATGAGAGCAACTTTTGCATCTCATTTGGAAACCAAGGACCCAGAGTATGGAGAAAGAATGAAGAGGCCGATCAAGCACAGTAATCCCACTGTCATTGAACGAGTTTTTGGTGCTTTTGGCAAAAGTTGCTCCCATCAGAAGAGAGGACTTTGGACCATTGAGCAACAGGACTTTGGACCACTGTGCATCATTAAGACCAGGGTCAACGCAGCTGTCTACCAGGAGATTTTGGAGCACTTCATGCTTCCTTCCACAGACAAGCAAGTAATTTGTTTGATTTTGTCTTAGCAACAACAATCCAGTTGTAATTTCCAAACTTCAGTTTATGATTAGCACAATGTGTAACTCCATAGAACCTTTGTTTCCATGATTTAACAGTCATAGCATTTTTAATTTGCACATTCAATAGGTGATCATCATCATCTAAATGTTTCCTTTAGAAATTTTACATTTAAAACAGGAGAGTAAAAGTGAAAGATTGAAATAAATAAGTGCAATTTGTATCTATTTCCCTAGAAGCAAAGGATTGTGTCACATTTACCTAAAGACTTAATATATTTACACCATGTTTATTTTGCTTTTACATCTGTTACTGATGTATTGGCAGTAACATATTGTTATGATAAAAAGAGTTCAAGAAAAATATCATTTCTTAGATTAAAATTCACCCTTAGAGAAAATAATTATATTATTGTGGATAACATATAGTTCTAGAGCAATAGTACTGAGAATGTTGCAGAGAGTTTGTAAGCAAATAGAATGAATAATTGAAACTCCACAACTTTTATTCTCCATGTAGCGAGACAGACCAATATTTCATGTCATGTAAAATAATTCAGTGTATTTGCATAAAATGTGAATTATCTGTACTGACCAATACAAAAACAACTATGAGTGCACTTTGATTTAAGTTGCAAAGAACATTCATAAATAATCTTGGAAAGCAAGATGTACCTACATTTAATCAGCACTTGTTAAAATTTTATTCCCTACAGTTATTCAACAGGATCCATGGTATAAGAGCATAATTACAAAAATCAGATTTGAGCTCATTTGACAACAGAAGGGTTTTTATGGTGACCTATCTCCAAATGTTCCTATTTGTAATTAAATGCAGCAATCAGCAGTAAGGATTCTGAAGCTGTTTTAGTAGTTCCGCTATTCTGCTTAACATGTGGCACCCGTAATAATTAAAATGATACTAACACATGCACAATTTTATGGCCCTTATGGTGCAACCCATTATGCCAAGTAAGGGCCTCTGTTTTCACAGCATACTGCACATGGTCTCATTACACCCACTTTTCTTTTCCTGTCTTCACACTAACAACTGTTAAAAGTGAATCAACACACGAAACGTACTCTAACAGCTCAGTGTTTATGATATGTGTGCTGTTAGTCAGTGAACAGGAAAATCTAAACATTTACTGTTTATGTAAAGAATAGTGCTAGTGTTCATGAATTGCTTAGGTCTGATTATTTTACTATCCAGATCCAATGTACCGGTGAGTTTCCTTACCACCTATCCTTCCTTTCCAGTTTTTACTTTTGGGTGCTAGCAGGCTGTTGCGAATTTGTAGAGCCTCAATTCAACTTATCCCAAAAAGCCAATGTTTTCTAGATTAGCATGCTTTTTTAAAAAAAACATGAATAATTTCGTAATTATGCAGCTACGCAAAGACCCCCAGCACTCATTTTACAGTCATCAATTCTGAATGGTTTCCAGTCTCTCTGGTCTGGGATACATTCCAAAGTCAGTCCCCCAGGTAGAACTTCAATGGATTGAACTAAATCTAGCCACTGCATTTTCTATTATGGCTCTTTATGAACATTAGTTGAAACTTCAGATAAGCAGCATAACTAGCCATCCTTTTTCACCTCATTCACTCCTGCCAATAACAACTTAACCCTAACAATTTCATACATTTTCTATATAATCTACACTTTAAACGAGACAAGCACTTTCTGTCAATCAAATGGAGTATTACACCAAAAGTATCCCATCAGATAATAACGGAGTTTTGTTTAGGTTTTGCATTATGGAAGGAAGGAAGGAGGGATGGAGGGAAGGAGGGAAGGAGGGAAGGAAGTGGGGAGCGAGGGAGGGAAGGAAGGAAGGAGAGCAAGGAGGGAGGGAGGAAAGGAAGGAAGGAGGGAAGGAAGGAAGGAAGGAAGGAAGGAATGATGGAGAGAAGGAGGGAAGGAAGTGGGGAGCGAGGGAGGGAAGGAAGGAAGGAGAGCAAGGAGGGAGAGAGGAAAGGAAGGAAGGAGGGAAGGAAGGAAAGAAGGAAGGATGGAGGGAAGGAGGGAAGGAAGTGGGGAGCGAGGGAGGGAAGGAAGGAAGGAGAGCAAGGAGGGAGAGAGGAAAGGAAGGAAGGAGGGAAGGAAGGAAGGAGAGATGGAGGGAAGGAGGGAAGGAAGTGGGGAGCGAGGGAGGGAAGGAAGGAAAGAGAGCAAGGAGGAAGGGAGGAAAGGAAGGAGGGAAGGAAGGTTTATGCTGAATTGTTTATGGAAAGATTTTGCATTTATTGTTTTGTCATTAATGCCAACTAAAAGACAAAAGATATGTAAATTACAGCTCACTAAGAACAAGACAAAATATTGTTATCAGTATAAATATGTATTTTTCTCAACTGGATCTTTTCTTCTAACTATTAATCTAACATAACATGATTGTAATGCCATTTTACTGATT